>NC_134489.1:35246129-35338130 GCF_040206685.1 Ascaphus truei
GTTCCCCTGAAGTACCGATCACAGACTATACTGAAAGGACTGACCTTCGCCTTCCGGTGCAGCGACTGGAACCCGGGTGGTATTGTGTGGTAGAAGAGAGAGAGAGAGATGGTCAGCAGGGTCGCCGACAGGGGGGAGGGGGGTGGAAGAGAGAACGGATCCTGGTCCAAGGGATATACATTTTATGATATAATTCCAGCGTTTTGTATTTCTTCCCTGTTTCAACATTCAATCTCTTGCGGGCCCCATGGCTTTGCCTGGGTAATAGCTACACCCCTGGATCAGGATATCAAAGTCAAAGGAAAAGCTATTTACAAAAAACGTAATATTTCTAGAAAGGAGGAAGTGGTGTCGAAAAGAGGAAGAGGTGCCTTAGCTTAGTCCAAGGTTTTAACACTCCAAATTGAAAGCGTTAAAAAGATGGTTATCTACACAGCTAAATTAACCCTAGAGGTGATGCAACTCACTTGGCAGCAAAAGGGTTTGCACATTTGTATTGAATAGAAAACTTTTACTTGAAACATAATGTGCATGTTCCCTGTTACCTTGCAAAAATGTGTTTAGATTACAGTTGGGCAATATACTGATATGATAGTAATATCGTGATAAGAAATGACGATAATTTCATATTTACATGATGTAATATTGTGGAAATACTATCAGCCAAGGGGGTCACTGATATTTTACGGACAGCTGGTGACCTGCGATTTAAGGCACCGCAGCTTTAACATTTTCAATGTCCTAGTGACGTACAGTACACAAGGGACGTCACGGTCAAATGCTTGTGCTCTAGGAGGGGATGATCAGGCTGACCGATCCAACAGAGCAGCCAGCCCGATCACAACGGAACAGGAGCTCACTCCAATTCCATTTCCTGTATCCGGGATGTGATCACATGGAGTGATCACGTGACACGGAAGGGACGGGCTTCTGGTGGCACTCTGGTGCTGCCAGACAAGACGGAGCTGCCAGTGTAAACGGCTTACTGGCATCGTCCCTTGCATTCTTCCCTGAGGTTAGCAGCACTCCTCCATTACCTCAAGGGTAGCTTTGCCCTGTGCTTACCCAATTGCCCTAACTTTCCCCATCTCGGGTGACGTGTCTGCGCGACATAAGCGTATTTTATTAATTTTAAAATGTAGTTCATTAAAATACATTTACATTTGTAATGTCAAAACTAAATACGTTCCACATAATGTTTACCATTTATTATTTAAAAAATCAGAGTAATAATGAGGTTGCCATGCATTCTTCTGTTGAATGTGGGATACAACAACACATTTTTTGATGCATTTAAATAAAATGAGATTTGCTGTAAAGTTACAATGTGAAAAGAAAAGTGTACCACGCAGCAAATTGTGATTCACAATAACTTATTGTCAATAAGTGAATCAAATAATTATGACACTAAATAGTGTTAGAAACACATTAAATAATGTAATAAAATAAACGGTGAAATGTTAATAAACAAATAATGACTTAGGTGTCTAAAATCACATAATTGAAGTGGTAGGATACATATGTAACTTTAAATACAGGGAGTCTGCAGCTAATCTGATGATGGCTCAGCATCTACTGTAGGTTCTGGTTTAGGAGAGAAAAGACAGCGCACGACTCTGCCGCACACTATATCTGGGGAGTACCTCTGGCGTTCATTGCCACCAGTGTTGGGAGTTCCCTGCAATATTGTGCAAGTTCCATTTTGCATGCCCCTTACCAAAGGACTATTACCGGAGGCTATCTACATTGGACCCAGGATCCACACAGACGTCTCCCGAGGATCCCTCTTCGGCGATTCAGGGCAGAACCGCAGCGGACGCTTGGAGTTGCCAATTTCCTGAGACACATTTATTTATTATTTATTTATCAAATATTTTACCAGGAAGTAATACATTGAGGGTTACCTCTCGTTTTCAAGTATGTCCTGGGAAATTGTCCAAAGGGGTAACATGTACCTGACATGTAATGCCGGAATGATGGTAATATCTTGTACGTGCAATACTTACCTGCTCGCAATTTAGCACTTTAAACTTGTTTAATACACTGAGTCGTGCGCTGTCTTTTTTGTACAATTGCTGTAAAGCCCTCTATCAAAACTGTAAACTACTTCACTAAAATAAACCACTTCAGTACTATCCCACATAACACAAATTGCAGGTGGAGGTTAATAATTTAGTCTTACTATAACAACTGTTTACTATATGTACTGTACAGTCCTATGTATGTTGTAAGAAGCTACAGCTCTGTTTTTAACTACTGATACGTTCCACAAAAGGAAAGGGCTAAAAAATAAAAATAGGTCAGTGAACTGTAAAAAATAAAAAAGTGTAACTGCACTTTTAAGGATTGAACTACTTCTGTGGTTTGGACGTATGGGAGCTTCAGTGAGATCAGCTTGTATGACAGGGATGGAACAATGTCCAGAAGTCAGGGAGCGCAGACACCAGGATGAACATATGAGGAGAAAAAACAATAACACAAATGATAGTGCAATCCTGTAGGGTAAAAAAATATTCCAACTGGGAATGGGGACATGCACAGTGGATAGAAACAAAATACAGTATAGACAGATAGCCACTGCTATAGTCCTATGGGGTAAGAGGCTGGAATATGATCAGGTATACACATGACACATTGGTTGAAATCAAGAATGGCCACACAAATGTAGAAAATTATTTTAAAAAAAGGGTTTAGTAAAATGACATCAGGAGGCACACGGATGCAGTGGGAACTTACAATCAAGCCCCAGAAATCAGGCAATGGAAATAGAGCTTAGTCTGTGTCCGTTGTGGGAGAGATAACCTGTATGCGTAGTGACTGCTGCAGGGGAGTCAGGCTGCGCCGGCGCTTCCTCCACTGTCAGCCTCCGCAGGACTTCCGGGTTAGATTCTCTCCACCAGTATTCGGCACACACTGCGGGCAAAGCAGGGATGGAACAAGCCTGGTCACCTAAAATATAACCCCTGCGGTGCAGTGCTGACCGATCCTGCTTTGCAAGCACGACATCAAAGCAGGATCGGGAGTGACCGGCGGCAGAGGTGACTGACCAGCCAAGTCACTGCCGTGCCGCTTAGTGTGGAGAATGGGGCGGAGGGGTAAGGACTCGGCATGAGGACTGGGGGAAGGAGCAAGTCTAAGAACTCTCCCGCCCCTGTTCTCAATAGTGTTGGGAGGGAGAGTGTGTGTGTGTGTGTGTGTGTGTGTGTGTGTGTGTGTGTGTGTGTGTGTGTGTGTCATTGTGTGTGTGTGTGTGTGTGTGTGTGTATGTGAATTTGTGCTCTGGCTTCTCAGTAACCATCAGTATAGTAGAAGTGACCTCTTCAAATTTTGGTCTTTCAGTGCTCATTGCTACATACTGTAGTTTGAGTGTTACTTATGGAAAAAGGCTCCATATATGCTTTTATAATATACATCTAATATGCATTATTTGTTTCTCTACTAATTACAGATAAAAAGTCAGCCGACAATCGGCATTATTATTATATCCTGCTTCCCGTGCTCATCAGTTTCTGTGTGTTCCTGCCACTATTTGCTTTAGTAATCTGGAAGAAAACAAGGAAAGGTTAGTCTCTTATTCTACCAGCACTGCTCTTCCAGCCTTTTATCAAACGTGCAAATCACTGAGTTGTAATGCACTGCAGGCTATTCCAATAAAGATGTGCAAGTGTACCATTCCAGGTTCAAGACACAAACCCAGGTCCCCCCGCCTGTGTACGGGTCACTCACCTCTGTATAGTAAAATAACAAAGGAGGGAGAGGGAGTAGGGGGTATGATACCTTTTATTGGACCAACAAGCAGTTGATATGTTAGAAGCTTTCAAACCACTTAGTGTCCTTCATCAGGAACCCCAATGAAGGACCCTGAGAGGTTCGAAAGCTTAGTTTTTATTGGACCAACAAGTAGTTATCATACCACCTACTCTCTCTCTCGCCTTTGTTATTTTACTACATGGAAGAAAACACATCTACACACCGTTCTTTGCTCACTACCGTATATGCTATTCAACAGCCTGCATGGTACTTCCAGACCACATACCTGCTGCTGTCTCCCAGCAAACGTTTTAAAAAGTGGTCTTGTTCTGCATACCTGTGTGCACGGACCTGTGTGCAGGAACGGCAAAAAAAGGCACCGTGTGATTATATGCTTCTCTGTAAAAGCAGTAATTACTACACTCAATGCACCTGCAGTTAGATGGATTTCACTCATAATGTATTTCTTGTCATTTCTCCAGAATCTACATCTACAGCCTTACCAAATGAGCATCCTGAACTTGAATATATTGAGATTGTGACGGTTCCACGGAATGGTAGCAATCAGGTAAGAGAAATACCCACTTGTAGAGCTGGTCTCCTTTTTATGGTGGACCGTGGCGGATTTAAAAATCCGCCGAACATAGGCACTTACCTTGGTGCCGCCTCCTTCAGTGTCAAATGACGCTGCAACGTCACATGGCAACAAGACGCCATGTTATGTCACATTGCCTGGTGACATAGTCGCGTCATTTGACGCCGTGACGCTGAAGGAGGAGGGTGGCACGAAGGAGGAGGTAAGAACTTTAGAGGCCCCGCGCTCTCCCCCGGCAATCAGTGGGGAAGACAGTGGGGCCTCTAAAGTTCAAGAATATTGTACATCCAGATGGTAAAAACACAACACCTCTATATGGTGGGGTCGGAGGGGAAGGTAACTTTGTCGCTCCAAAATGTTGCCGCTTTAGGGCTGGGCCTAATGGGAAATCCACCACTGATGATGGGGCGGTATGATAAACATTTATTTATGTTCACAAGCCCCCTGAAACCTTGACAGTTATAAAGATGAAGCACTTGTATTCCATTGTATTTTTTGTAGTTGTAGAGGTAAAACTCATTAAGTGCATTTTACCTTTTTTTTATGAAAATAGACTTAGTAAAGAAATTAAATTATAAGGGCTCATTAAAGACGCCGAATCTTCAGACCTTGTCATATCAAAATAACTTTTAAAAGAACATTTAATCGCCTTTTCCTACGTGCTCGAATGTATTTGATAACTTTTACCTCTACAACGACGATTTCATGTATGTAATGAATCCTAAATGATTAAGTTACAGTGGTTTTTAAGTGGCAAAAAAAAAAGCAGCGTGACTTTGCTAGTTTTGGCGACTCGGCTGAATGACCAAAAAAAGGCTACAATGTCCTCAGTCTGAGTGTCTCATCTAGAACTCTCTGAGAGCCAGAACAGACTGGAATGGCTAGCTCTTCCTTAGCTCTCCATTACGGGTAAAACACAGCCAATAGGTTTTCCTTTCCTCTGGTTTTCCTGTGATCTCTAATCTCCTCGTTACGCGTTTCCATGAGACACCGGAGCTGCGCGGAGGGGATTGAACAGCATTGACGTATTTTACATTGTTTACAGTGTAATCAGAGACGCAGGTGTTGTGTTTTTACCATCTGGATGTACAATATTCTTGAATGAGCAATTTAACCAGCCGTGCTACTGTACTTACGCAGTCAATTTTAGACAATTGGCCATCTACATTGACTGTGACTTTATTCATGTGTTTATGATACCCCAATACATCTTTTCCCCTTGGCTACCATATTCTATAATTTATCTGACCTTGCTCTCTATATGAGTTATTATGAGGCCTGACTGACCTCTATCACCTTTAAACGTCGGCCGTCTGACAGCTTTTACGGCAATTGACCGAGTAAGCCCACTCTGCGCACTTTTTGCGAGTGGGGCTGCCACCCCTTCTACCGGACTATAGTTATTGTTTTTATTGTTGCACCCTGGTGCCTGACTATTATTTATACTAATTGTTACTATTTCAGCCACTGTTAATCTTCAGTGTTTATGTTCTGAGTATATTGAATAAAGTTTTATTTTAACCAACTCCGTAACCATGCAGTGTCACTGCTTTCCCTCTATGTACTGATCATCCTATCTACCCATTTCCAATCCCTACATCCCCCCGTGTCATCCCCAAAGGCCACCTAGCCCATTATTACCTATTCTGATGGCCACGAATGCGCCCTACCTCTGGGTGTGCATTGATTAATTGATTAAGGGACTTCCCCCCCCTCCTGCGGGTATCCCCCTTTGGCTCTCCATTTTCCTTTAGATGCCCCCACCGAGTCACATTACGGTATCTACTTTTTGTGCTGAGAGGTGGGCTCCTCTTAATGTTTAGTTTGGGCTTCTCATTTACTCTGAAACGGATTACAGTATCTACCAGAGGAACTAAGGAAAACATCTATTTATAATCTGTCTGAGGGTGTGTGGGACACTCATTTTGGGTAGCTGTGCCCTTTATCCAGGTAATTACTAGGACTGAGGAGAAAAAGAACAAAAACAGTCTTCACCCTTCACCAAGTGTTAATGTAAAACAGGAGTGGCCAACTCCAGTCCTCAAGGGCTACTAACAGGTCAGGTTTTCAGGATATCCCTGCTTCAGCACAGGTGGCTCAGACAAAAACTGACGCAGGGATATCCTGACCTGTTGGTAGCCTTTGAGGACTGGAGGTGACGCGCCCTGATGTAAAAGGTATCTGAATGAACCATTTTTAAATTCCATTTGATTTTCTAAGTTCTGCTTGAGCAGATCATGGTTTGCATTTTCCATACAAGCTCCCTTACATCCTTTTATTTTATTTGACTGCTTTGTACAATATTTGCTCTTCCTCCCAAATATGCAAACTACAAACTGCTGCACTGTCATGTTAGTGACAGTTTAAACGTATCCTTCTTGTAGAATCGTGTGTGTTTGCAAATAAAATAGTATCCGCACATGTACAGTATAACATGGCATTGTGAGACATACATAAAATTACGTGTCACACTTTTATGTATGTTATTGTACAGTGACACCTCTTATTTGTAAATGCAAATTTCTACCTCTTCAGTGCCAGAAAAGCATTTCATGTCTTTGGCAGTAACGGGGTTAATGTTAAGAAAAATGTGTGTGTGTGTATGTATATATGTATGGATAGATCTATATATTTCGACAAACTAGGGAAAACCCCACTCGCCCCCCCCAAAAAAAACTCCCTCTCCCCCTCCCCCCCTCATGACTCTTACTTGTGGCGTGGTGCGGCGATCTCCATCATCCCCCTGCAAACTCTACTCTTTCCCCTGAAAATCCCGAAAAAATCGTCGCATTGCCATGGCAACGTGACGTCACGTAGTGTCACGTCGCACAGCCATTTTTTCAGGACCTGCAGGGGAAAAAGTACAATTTGCAGGGGAAGACAGAGATCGCCGCACCACTCTGCCGGACCCCGCCGCAGGTAAGGACTCAACAGTGGCTAAAATGCACTCACCTAGGGCGAGCGGACGAGTGCCTTTATCGAGCCCTATATATATACACACACACAAACACAAACGTTCCAGTTCTGTTACAGCAGTAGTTTGTTGTGTTAGATCAGCAGTGGCCAAATCCAGTCTTTAAGGGCCACCAACAGGTCAGGTTTTCAGGATATCCCTGCTTCAACACAGGTGGTACAATTAAAGACTTAACCACTGATTGACCCACCTGTGCTGAAACAGGGATATCCTGAAAACCTGACCTGTTGGTGGCCCTTGAGGACTGGAGTTGCCCACCCCTGCTGTAGAGCCCCAATATGTAATTTTTTTTGCTGTGGATTATTGAGATCTCTCCGGTGCTTTATTGTAGAACCTGTGTATCCCACAGAAGAGACCTGTCCAGCCATTAATGCCAAAGACAGAAACGATCTACACAACGATCAAAAAGCCAGCGTGATGGGGTAACAAAGTTCGTGTTAGCAAGTGGTGCATTATCTGGAGAGGAGGCGTTGCTTAATAGTGGAGGCGCACACCTGTATTCTAAAGAGATCGTCATTCTACGTTACCTCTGGACAATATATTCAATGCTTTCAGTTCAAGAACAGCACAGCTATACACCTGCACAAGCCACATTATATCTTTGTGATGCAGATACTAAGAACAAGAGGTGATTGTGAGCTCTTATGAGCAGCAGAAAATGACCCTATACACCATTTAGCAGAGTTTACAAATTAGGAGACTGTGTTGTGTTTTTATTGACAACGTGATCTAGACCCTGAAGACAGATTTACTTATTTTTCCCATTTTTAGATTTACAAACTGCTATTACGTTACCTTTTTATCTCAGTCGCATGTTTCGTTGCGTCATCATCTAGCAGTTGACATTTTTTAAGGGATTTACGTTATTTTTGTTTCGTCCCTGATAGCGGCAGCTTCTTTCCCATGTATCCTCTAGCACAGGGGTGGCCAACTACGGTCCTCAAGGGCCACCAACAGGTCAGGGTTTCAGGATATCCCTGCTTCAGCACAGGTGGCTCATGATTGAGCTACCTGTGCTGAAGCTGGGATTGATTGAGCCAACTGTGCTGAAGCAGGGCTTGACTGAACCACCTGAGCTGAAGCAGGGATATCCTGAAAACCTGACCTGTTGGTGGCCCTTGAGGACTAGAATTGGCCACTGTCGAGAGAGGGGATTTGACCCGGGATTAAAGGGGTCACACCCCATTTGGCCACCCCCTACTCTCACCTGGGAAGCTAGGGGTTAACTGGACTGTGGTCCAGTAATGTGTTTTTACCTTGCTTCAGCATCCTAATGTATATTCCCCTGTAAAAATGTATTGTTTCTGTTCCAGTATTTGCACCAACACATACACTGGGATTGATGTGGGAGGCTTAAGGGGTTAATGAGCTGCAGTTTAGGAAAATACAAATATGTGTGGTGTCTTTTTAGAAATATCTGGGCTTCAACAGGCTTGATTGAAGTTGGGTGTGAAAAGTACAGAGGGGGTTTGGTGTATGTTAACACATATTGCTGGTAGAGACAGCTAGGCCCATGTCTGGAGCATTGGGTGTGAAATCTAGCACCTGTGACAAATGTTCTCTACACACGAATCCCTGCTTCAAAGGATTTATTGACCAGGGGTTTTGGGGGCCAGGGGTGCGGTTACCCAAGGAGATATCAGAATGAGTGACCTTATTAAATATAAGAATATTAGGAGATGTCCTCAGCTGAACGTGCTAAAAGCTACATATGTGTATTAGTGGGACTGATTCGCACATAAGGATTACAGACACATGATGTCTAGCAGGTACTAAGAGACAGATATTAATATATCTCTTAATTTTAATATTTAGTCTTAATGGGAGCGTCATGCGTGCCGGAATGTTTTAATATGTCTCGCGTGCCAGTAAGTACAACTAAACTGAAGTTATGAAGTTATTTAGATAGGAAAAGCAGTTTTTAAACGTCCTTGGGTGGGAGGAGTTTTACTCTGGGGAAAACTGTCAACCTCACCACTGATTTATGAGAGGGGCTGGGTTTAGGTTGTGTTCAATGGGAAATAATTGTATAAGAACCAGGCTCAGCCTATAGCTATTGTCTTTTGTGTTTGGTGATTTTGAAGATTGCTGTATGAATTGCTAGTCCAGAATTATGACAGCTTCATCATTACCATCTTAAGTAAGTGCATATTTTGTCTGTTATTTGTATAATCTCGTGTGTTCACCTTTTTCAAGGAATAAATTATATTTTATCATATCTCAGCCGTGTTCAGTTCAACCCAGGTATATTTTTGGTGTGTATTTTTAATAGCCTGTCACAAAGTTACCGTCACAGCCACTTAATAATTTGTTGCCAATATTCCCTGCAGTTTGAGTGGCAAACTGTAACAACAGATTATGTTACATATAAGAATACATTGTACCTGCTGAATTACACTGACTGAAGGATTGATTGAAACTGAAAGGCTGGATCTATGCTGATCGATCACGGGTGATCCAATCAATTGGCAGTTTAGGTGATTAGTTTTCAAAAAATGTAATCAAAGGCTGCATATAGTAAAACCAAGTTTTGTTTAAGTGCCGCTTGGACTGCCTCTACAACCATCGGGGAGAGGACCTCACACTTCATTTGGCATAGTGATTCCACTTTTTATTTTATTGCTGTTTGTCAATGTAGAGGCTGCATCATGAGGGAAAGTGCCAGAGAAAGAGATGGTGACGGGCATACATCTGTTGATTTGCAAAATAGGTAAGAAGGGCAGATAAGTTATAGGTTGTGGGGGAGACGCCCAATCGCACAGGTATTGTGAAAATCGGCAGCTAAAATCATCAAGTACTATTAAAAGTGATAAAGTCAAACATTTCAAAAAGTGGCGTCACAAGACTCTCCTTCACCAAAGTACCTAAGGAACTTAGAAAGCCCTTTAACACCTTGGGCTGTTATTTTATCGGTCTTTACAAAGACTATTTATATTATGCATTGCATATTTTGTTTGTTGTGTCAATACGATAATGTTTTGTTTAAAAATCCTCTGAGGTATCTACATACGGTACCTCTAATATAGTTGGCGCTTACTGTATCACCAGTTTCATTTCAATAAGTGGGACTCATCAAGTGAAGTAAGCTTGTAACATTATTAAATAAGGGCTTAAGACTTGTATGTATGCTATTTCCATTTTTATTTGTGTTTAATGTTATGATATATAGTTACATAGCTCCAGCACCTCACTGCCAAGCACATATACTGTACATATGATCATACAGTAGCTGTGATACTTTTCACTGAAGGCGTAGGCAGACGAGGGCTTTCTTCTACACAGAGAAAAAAGTGCTCTGTGGGAGTCAGTAACCCATTTCCTGACCACCCACTTTTTGCTTTCAACAAATCTCTCTTCATGAAGCTATTAAATGTTCAGGAAGACTCTATAGGTCAGGGGTGGTAAACTCCAGCCCTCAAGGGCCACCAACAGGTCAAGTTTTAAGGATATCCCTGCTTCAGCACAAGTCGAGCCACCTGTGCTGAAGCAGGGATATCCTTAAAACCTGACCTGTTGGGGGGGTCATGAGGACTGGAATTGAGCACCAGTACTCTAGGTAAAGCCATCCCTGATAACCTGCCTAACTAGGAACACTTATAAGCAGTTTGCAAGAAGGGCTGCTACCCATATGGAATGTATGTAGTCAGGATCCCCCCTCAAGGGCTCAGTCAGCGATGAGATTAAATATGTGAAGGATGAGAAAAAGCTACAGTGCGATCAGGCTGATAACAAATTCTTTATGTAAAAAAGATATAAAATGCGCACTTACAATGTGCAAATATAAAACAAGCATATATCACTTGCTTAGTGAAATTGAAGGTTCGCCGCACTGCTCACCACCTCCCCTGAGTTTTTCCACCTTCCACCGCTCGTAATCCGAGACTGGAGCCTCCTTCCTTGCGCCCGTCGGAGCGTGTGACGTCACGGCTGCTGGGCTGGTGAACTATGGATCGCCTCCAAGATCAGAAAGGTTCACTCAACGCGTTTCGCCCAGTTGAAAGGAACTGTATCCGGCTTCGTCAGGAGTTTGCTTGGAAACAGACTCAAGGAGACTGAATTGGCAATGGTTCTGGCTTTCTTAAAAATGAACTGGGGACCCTCCGCATAAAATGTGTTTCAGGAGAGGATCCCCCGAAAGTATCTCCCAATGTTTTTTGACAATATGTTTAATTTGACCTACTTGAGTGTTGTATTGACACGAAGGGTACAAATTATCCTTTGTTCATCATTCAATACAACACTCAAGTAGGTCAAATGAAACATATTGTGAAAAAACATTGGGAGATACTTTCGGGGGATCCTCTCTTGAAACACATTTATGCGGAGGGTCCCCAGTTCGTTTTTAAGAAAGCCAGAACCATTGCCAATTCAGTCTCCTTGAGTCTGTTTCCAAGCAAACAAAACATATATACTAGACAATTACCTAAGGGCAGTTTCAAATGTCTTAAGTGTATCTCTTACAAATATATGTTGCCTGATTCATCATTCACATCCTTTGTCACTGGGTGCAAGTTCCCTATTACATCATTTATCAACTGTGATACCACATTCGCGATCTATATTTTAAGTTGCGAATGTGGTAAACAGTATGTAGGCCGTACCACTCGTGCCCTGAAAGCCCGTATTAGGGAACATATGAGACTTATTAAAAAGGGAGATCCTGTTCACCCAGTGGCACAACATTTTACCAACTGCAGATCAGGAAGCATTGATACATTTTCTTAAATGGGGATAGAGCATGTGCCAAATCCCATCAGAGAGGGGGCAATAGGGTGGAACTTCTAGATAAACGAGAACTTTACTGGATTTTCACACTTAAGACCAGAATACCCTATGGCCTCAACTCTGATTGGGATTTGGCACCTTATCTACATTGATTGATTGATTAATTATTATCTGTTCTACTGCTATTTCAGTTAAATAAATGTGTTGCCTCATGAGTTGGGTGTTGGTTTGCATATTATGCAGGTTAAGTCTGGAGAAGGGAGGTTTACAATTACAAACAATTGGTTTATTGTATGAGATAGTTGGGCTACTATTCAAGTTCTATATTTACACCTTATAGGTGTCCACCTATTCTCACTTAATTTCCAGATTAACTTCTCCCAATTTGTACATTGTCCTCATCTACATTTACCTTACATGTGTTATAGTTTTATCAATACCTATGTAGTGTGGATATTGAATCTATATACGAATTCACTTAATATATTGTTCAAGCAAGGATTTTTAATATTACCATCAGTACATTACTCAATATATAATATCTCATTATAACAACTATTATTAATTAATCTATTTATTTTGTTTATTATATTATTGAATATATTAGTCATCTCCAGTTTTTTCATTCCCAGTTTCTTTACAGCTTATTATACGATTTCTCCTTTGTTCAATAGATGTTGACATTCAATACATATGTGCATATATTTAGAGTGGTTATTGTTTAGCAATATTATGTGCCTATATGTATTTATACAATATTCAATCTGTCCATCTTATTATTAGGTATTTTCTTTTATTAGAGATATTAATTTAATTTATGATGTTTCTTTTTAAATATGTCCTTTTTTCCTTTGTTTTTTCATTCTTGAAAGTAATACCGGATATTCTAATGTGTGGTTTTTTTTCATTGCAATTGTTTTTATGTGTTTGTTCAATAAAGTTGTAATATTTTGTATGTTCCATGGTACGCGCTGACATCATCACGTTCGCGTCACTCCTGAAGGTTTCAGGAAGTGAACGGCGAGTGGACAGCAGCACGGCTCATGGGTATTTAAACAGACTGGTGAGTACACTTGATAGTCACCTTGAGAAAGAACTTACGCTCAAAACGCGTTGGTGGGGGTCTGTGTACCCCGTAATGTAGCTGTTTTTTGCATGATCCATTAAATCTTGCATTTTTATGGGTACACGCTCTCTTGGACATCAATTATTTTCCCTGTTTTCTGATTATCAGTGCCTTTTTTTTCTTACTACTTGTGTGACTTACCTCAGAAAAAACGGAAGCACACCCCCTGCTATGGAAGAAGATTTACAGCCATGAGGATATCGCCAACGCTAATGTGAGTTATTCATTATCACATGCTTATTCTCCATTCCGGTAACATATGTCTGGACACTTTATTGTGAGGTCCCTCACCGCATTGCTTGTGGGGACCCTAGCCTGCTAGTCGGATTATAATGGAGTGGTGATTACCAATACGCTTGTTCCACGTGCTAATGGGTTGGCATTCTTTAATTCATTATTCAGGGGGTTCTACCACAGGAACCACTCTTCAACTTAATTGAACTTCATTTTTGTTTTACACAATTCCTCGGCTTGTTTTTAGAGCACCACACATTTTTTTTTTTTTTAATTCTTAGTTGGCAGAATATGCTTCCCCTTTTCTAAGCCCATCTTGCTCGCTGGCATCTACCGCCCCTCTACAATCCCTGACTGATATCACCCAGTTTGTTGGCTCCATTTCCTCTCTGAATGAGAAGAGTGAGCTGATAGTTCTTGGGGATTTCAACTTCAATTGTCTTGACCCGAAAAACCACAAAATCCAGATACAACTCAAGTCACTTAACCTATCACAACTCATTTCCCAACCCACACGGACAAACCTGAAAACGCATAACCATTCCTTGCTAGACTGGATTCTCTCCTCAAACCCCAGCAGAATCCAAACCTCTGGCATCCTTCCTGATATTTTCATTGACCATGCAATAGTGTACTGTGTAAGGAAAATTAAACCGCCCCATTCAAGCCCTAAAGTTCTCCTAGAACATTTAGAAACTTTAACCCACAACAGTTTCTGGATGACCTTACCAACTGCCCATGGCACAGAATCGATTTTATTCCCGACCCTGATTCTGCGCTCGACTATTTCCAATCCGAGTTCTTAAAACTTTGCAATACCCATTCTCCACTACGCAAAATAAGGGTACGTGGGCCCACCTTCCGTGGGTTACAACTGACCTTATTGCACTCTACTAGCTCAGGGATACCTTGTGGAAAAGCTACAAAGTAACTGGCACTACCAAGGATCTCAATCACTACAGATGCCTGCGGAACATGTGCACAAGGCAAACAAGGCACGCAAAAGTACAATATTACTCTGACAATCTCCACCAAAATACATCAAACCCCGCTAACTTCTGGAAGGTTATCAACAATATATTCCCGTCTCCTAACCATCAACAACCAAGTAATATCACTAAGGGGGATATTACTCTGACAAACCCCACTGACATTGCAAATGCATTCAATGATTACTTTGTGGGGTGTGCCACTAACTTATTAGCGAAACGCAGCCCAAACCACAAACCTGAATCTCATCCTGGGAGTACCCACATAGCCCCACCCCCTCCCAACACTGCCCACAATTTTCAGTTTGGCCCAGTATCTGAAGAGGAGATTACACAAGCGCTCCTCAAACTAAAACTAAGCAGCCAATGAGGACCTGACTTACTACAATCTAGGTTCCTACGACTTGGTGCCCCAGCAATTGCCAAACCAATTCCTTCCATAGTCAACTCTATCCTGTCTGCAGGCCATAACCCTAAGACCTGGAAAACTGCCAGAGTTGTCCCAATCTTCAAAAGTGGGGACAAAAACACTGTCTCAAACTACAGGCCAATCTCACTTCTTCCAATTCTATCCAAAGTCATGGAAAAATATGTCCACTCCCAATTAAGCAATTACTATACCAAGACAAATTTCCCTAGCCAATTCCAATCTGGCTTTCGTCCCAAACACTCCACCGTAACTACCCTGCTAAAAGTTTGAAATGAAATCCAGTGTGGAATGGAACGGGACAACTCACTGGTGCAGTATTCCTAGATTTTGCAAAGGCTTTTGATCCAGTTGATCATGCTATCCTGCTTAACAAACTCCAGAGCTCTGGAATAGGGAAGCATGCTTTAAACTGGTTTCAGTCCTACCTATCAGGAAGATCCCAACATGTGTCCATCTCAGGCTCTAACTCCAACCCCCTGGATATCACCTGTGGTGTCCCGCAAGGCTCTGTTCTGGGCCCCCTACTCTTCTCAGTGTTCATTAATGATCTTCCCACAGCTTGTAAGGAAGCCTCAATTACACATGTATGCAGATGACACAATACTATATGCACACAGCCATAACCTCTCTGACCTTTAACACATACTTCAGTCTGACTTTTTGAGACTCGAAAAATGGATTTCCCAAAACAAACTGTTTTTAAACACTGACAAGACTGTAACAATGGTATTTGGGACCAAGACTAAATTTTTAAAGCTTCCAGCGACTGAGCTCCTGATTAGAACCAACGCTAACACCACCCTAACCCCTGTCACTAGTTTTAAATACCTGGGCTTATGGTTTGACTCCCACTTAACATTCGGAATGCACATTGATACCCTGACAACCAAGACCTATGCCAAACTAGGGGTACTTTACAGGAACAAATCCTCTCTAAGTCTCCTGGTCAGAAAGCGTATCGCACAGCAGATGCTAATGCCCAGTGGTTGACAAATCACAAAAAAAATCTACTCGCCGAACCAAAAAATCTACTCGCCACCTAGTCCCGCCTCCAATCCCGCCATGCATGGGCGGCCATGAGGAGGTCGTCACGGGGTCAAATCTAGTCGCCACAGGCCTGTAGGTGAATGTATTTGTCGAACACTGCTAATGCCAATTATTGACTATGGAGACATAGTATATGGCTCGGCACCTCAAACCCACCTTAGCAAATTTGACACCCTCTACAATTCAATTTGTCGTTTTCTCCTCCAATGCAACTACAACACACATCACTGCGAAATGCTCAAAGAACTAGATTGGTCATCACTAGAGTCTAGGCGCAAAGTTCACCTTTCCTGTCTTGCCTTTAAATTCTTTATGGGCAAGCTACCCAGCTATCTGAACAAGCTCCTCATCCCTACCACATGCAGTACTTATCATCTGAGATCAGACTCCAAAAGACTGTTCATGGTCCCAAGGCTCAACAAAGTATCCGGCCGCTCCTCCTTCTCTTACCGTTCACCCCAAAACTGGAACAGTCTACCGGAGACTCTCACATCCACCACCAGTTTAAGTTCTTTCAAATCTAAGGCTGTCTCTCATTTTAATCTGGTCTGTAACTGTTTCATTCGCCCATAATATATATTTTCTTTAACTGTGCATGCAATGTCTTGTATATAATGTATACCCTGTTCATTTATGTATTTATGTACTGTATTTGTAACCATGTATTATTTGTCTTGACTCTGTGCCTGGGACATACTTGAAAACGAGAGGTAACTCTCAATGTATTACTTCCTGGTAAAATATTTTATAAATAAATAAATACAAATATGTACCCAAGGCGTGTGAATACTCCCTCGGTGCGAATCCCACATACAGGTTCTGCTCCGGGGCAGCTACAATATTTTCTTTTCTCAGCATTGCCTGTCTTGTGCTTCATCGCCATAATTGTGTCAGTATTACCTTGATTTTAAGTGTTTTTTTATAAAAACAATGATTTGGTCGTGTTTTTTTTTTTCAGTTAAAACCGGAATCCCTACTTATAATCACATAAAGGATAGGGAGCATCTAACAATACTTGCACTTTCAACATTCTGTATCCCTTGGATTGTAAGCTTTCCCGGGCAGGGATTTCCTTTCCCATCGTCTGATTTTGTTTGCTGAAATAATTGTATTATAATTTCCTGTACTGTCTCTTTTGTAAAGCGCTGAGAACATTGTAGTCGCTGTATAAATAAAGCTATACATGCATTCATCCATTGCAGTAGGTATTCTAACACTGATATAAAGTAATAACACTCTTCTGTGCCTCAGCTCAATGTTTGCTGCTCACTAGTAGTGAATAGCTGTGGTGGTAGAGGTTCTGACTCAAGCTCAAATGCTTGATGCTCTCAGCAGTGAGGTTAAGCGGTACTGGCAGAAACTTCAACCCACGTCTCCGCTTTGTATTCAGTGCTCAGTGGGAGTGTGTGATGACGGCAGTAGCAGTATACATTCTTGACCCCCAACCAGTAATATATATTGAAGGTCACTCAATCGTTTAATTGGGACATCAATTTTAAGTTGACTAATAAAAGGCGCTCAATCTGTGTACATTTTATTCATGTTTAATGGATAATGTATGTTTGGAACACACAGCAATTTCTCACTCAACTTAGATTAATAGATGAAAAGAGGTGGGTGCTACCTACTAAGAACAGCCATGCACCACCACCCACAGAATCGAGAGAGCTAGAACAATCCTTTCCGTGTCAGGGCCAGGTGAGGTTTCCTGTGTTGGTGGTGCACGGGCGTTCTTAGTTGGTGTAGCGATTTGTCTGGTTAATTCTGATAACGAACGAGACTCCTCCATGCTAACTAGTTACGCGACCCCCAGCTAACACAAGTTAAGCTTTATTTCCTATTAGTTTCTTTCATCAAACATATACTAAATCAGTGTGGTGCGCCACAAAAAGGATTTCTTTCTTTCTATTTCTTCGGTAAACTTCAATTTGTGCTCTTTTTCAAAGGTGCTCTTGTCTTGATTATTAAACCTGAGAAGCAACTGAAATAAGTGAACAATTGTTGAAAAGACTTACAAGGTGCCTAAAGAATTGTGAACAAGGCAAAACTGGCAAATGAGGCTATACATTTTATTTATTTTTTAAAAAGGCCTGTAAAATCCCGCATTGCCTTTCCACCCAAAGTGAAACCATTCAGTTTTGCGTGTAAACTGTGTCAGGATGAGAGAATGGCGTGTGAAAAGCTGTCTGCATGAGACATTTGGGGGGGTTATTCATTAAACTGCGATAGCATTAATCGGGCCACTCACACGCAAACTCCCATTTAAAAGTCAATAGAACTTTTTTGATAGCGCCCTGATCAGCACTATCACAGTTTAACGGGGGGAACACCCATTATTTCAGCAATGACACTGGTTTTATCGCACATTATATCACTGGTTTGAATTGCTGGTTTTATCACTGCTCTTTGGCATATGCTTGTATTTTCGTCCAAAAATGTATTTTATTTATAAAACTAGCTGATAAACCCGGCGTTGCCCGGAATGTAAATAGATAAAATAAATTTATGTTGTTTAAAATAAAAAGTATAGGAATAAAATGTAATGAAAGTACAACATATGTAGCTGATGAATTTGTATGTAAAAAGATATAATTTTTACGTGGTGTTGATAGTATACAACATGCCACATAGAAGAGTGTATGTGAGAAATATATGTATACCAAGTTTATAACAGTGCAGATGATTTATTGTCCTTCTGGTGGTAATGAGGAGTGGCTGTTGGGGGGTGGGGAAAGAGGAAGGTTGGGGGGTGGTGGGAAAAGAGGAAGGGCGGGGGGTGGTAGGGAAAGAGGAAGGGTGGGGGGTGGTGGGGAGAGGAAGGGTGGGGAAAGAGGAAGCGTGGGGAAAGAGGAAGGGTGGGGAAAGAGGAAGGGTGGGTGGAAAAAGAGAAGGGTGGTTGTTTGGGTTAAAAATAGGGGGTGTTAATGTTAAAAAACATGAGGAGGAGGATTTGGGGGGTGTGTGGAGAATAGGGGGGGTTGTGTAGTAAAAAAATATTAGGGGGGGTTTTGTGGGTGGTGAAAGATTAGGGGTGGTGGGTGTGTGATAAGAGGAGTGTGGGTAGTGAAAAATAGTATAGGGCAACAGTGCACATTAGAAACATAGTCTTAAGTAAGAGGTATTTTGTTGAAATTTTTTATTTATTAATTGTGGGAAAGAAGTAGTGAGGCGGCGCGATATGTGTGTTGTGCATGAGGCTAAGGGGCTGGAGAAAGATATTCGTCCGAGTAGGCGGAGCTTAGAGAGAAATGGCCGTGCGGAGCGCAGACGGAGATGGTGAGGGTAATGTTGGAGCGGCATGGTGATGGTAATGTATGTTGATCATGCGTGAAGGAGGGTGAATGTATAAATGTCATGTGTGTGCTGAGCTTGGGTGAATGAAGGCAGAAATGTGTAGTGTTTGTTATGAAATAGTATGAACGTGAAGGGGTGAATGAAGATTGTGTAGGTGGTGTGTGTAATGTGTTTATGTTTTGTGAAGTATGTAATGACGGTAATGTTGGCGCCTAAATTAAAAACAAACATGTTTTTACTTGACAGAGGATCGTGAATGTTGACTTTGAGGTAAATAATTAAATTTGATTTAATTGACAAACCGGGACATCTTGTGAAGGTAAAGGCAATGAGAGGTAAATAATTAAGGCAATGAGAGGTAAATAATTACATTTAAGAGGCAAAATTTGTAAGTGGCAAACTGGGACATCTTGTCACCGTAAAGGCAATGAAGAGTGCGCGTTAAGGGTTAAATGCAGTGAGGTAAAGACTAAAATTTTATTATGTTATTAAGGGGCAACATGTGTAAGTGGGAAACCGGGAGATGTTGTGAACGTGAGGGGCAAAATTTGTAAGTGGGAAACCGGGACATGTTGTGAACCTGAAGGCAATGATGAAGGGCCAATGCGAATGTAAGGCATAGGCTGGCGGCCATTTTATTATGTGAATGAAAGGCATAGGTTGGCGGCCATTTTATAATGTAAATTAACACTGCATGGGTGAACGTGGCTAGACGGGTGGCCATTTTGTAATGCCAATTAAGAGTGCGTAGGGTGGGAAGGCAGTTGAATGCGGACATTTTGTGTATGGTGATTTCGTTGTGATTAGGGAGTGTCGGGAGGCCGTGTGTGCGGTCCGGGCGGCTACGTGATTTTTGTTTAACTTAAGGGAGAGTGCAGGCTATGGGGGCCGTGTGGCGGTCGTGGCTACAGGGAGTGTCGGACGGCCGTGTGTGCGGTCCGGGCGGCCATGTGATTTTTGTTTAACTTAAGGGAGAGTGCTATGGCGGCCGTGTGTGAAGCAAGCTGCGCGGCTACAGGGAAAGCTGCGTGGCTACAGGGAGTGGCGGGCGTGTGTGCGGTCCGTGAAGAGTAAGGAGGTGCATTTTTTAAAGTGAAGGGAGAACGCCGTTTTAATTAGGTGAAGAAGCCATTTTTATTAGGTGAAGAAGCATGGTCTCAGGTGTAAGTGTGTGTGTACACAGGGGTGACAGTGAGTGTGTGTGTGTGAAGCATGGTCTCAGGTGTGAGTGTGTGTAAGCCGTTTTTATTAGGTGAAGAAGCATGGTCTCAGGTGTGAGTGTGTGTGTGTACACAGGGTTGACAGTGAGTGTGTGTTTATTAGGTGAAGAAACATGGTCTCAGGTGTGAGTGTGTGTGAAGCATGGTCTCAGGTGTGAGTGTGTGTGTACACAGGGGTGTGTGTGTGTGTGTGTGTGTGTGTGTGTGTGTGTGTGTGTGTGTGTGTGTGTGTGTGTTTGTGTGTAGACAGGGGTGACAGTGTGAGATGGATGAAACTTACCTTGGACTCCGCAGGGGTTCTCTGGGGGTATGATGTGTTAGTGTGTGACAGTGAAGTAGGTGTGTGTCAGTGATGTCACTGTACCTTTTGGCCAATGAGAGTCGTGTGGGAGGCTGACTATGGGCGGGCGGACACAGGGACCAATGTCTGTGTGTGTCTATGTGTGTGTCACAGTGAAGCTTACCTCTTGGCCAATGAGAGTCGTGGGGGGGCGGGCAGACCCACGGACCAATCAGATTCACCATATCTAGCAACAACTCCACAAAATTCAATTTTATATATTAAGATGTGATGTGATTACCAGGAAGTAATACATTGAGAGTAACCTCTCGTTTTAAAGTATGTCCTGGGCACAGTTATGATGACAGATACATGGTTACATTAAATGAACAGAGGTTATAAGTTCAATTTAAAGATATCTCATGGACAGTTAGAGATAATATATTTTGGGGAATTGGAAGAGCATTTCAAACATCTGCAAACAGGTGATACCTTTTGGCTTCCGCCTTTTGGGAGACGGGTGTTCTCATACAATATCAAAGAGAGTCCTGACATGAAGTGATTGCTTCCAGCTGCTAAGGACCCACCCAGCAAAAATGCAGAGGGGGAGGAGAAGGTGGAAATAATTCCAGCTACATCTGTCCATTCCTGATTAACTTAACCCTCTCCGTGCTGGTTTAGTGGACAAGAGAGACGGGGGAAATCCTGCAGAATTACTGTAATTTGTATTGAATTAGGCACATTTGTTTGCAATGCTGAATCTGCCTTATTACAGTTTGACTAGGGCCATATGTAGTAGTTGACAATTTCTCTCTCTGGGAAGTTGAATTTGTGATGCTTGTTACATTATGGCTTTTTTATATATATTTTTTTTTTACATTCACTATTTGTGTTCTCTTTATCACAATCCCTTTTACAAAGACTTTGCTGGGGTGTCATACCCGAGCACAGCAAGTTATAGGTTATGGTTCTGAGTGCCAATATGTTAAAGTAGCTTTCTCAGCTGCCCTCAAATTGTTATTCTTTTTACTTTTGCTCACCAAGCAGGTTTGTCCACCGGACAAGAAAACTTGCAGAGTGGACACAAAATGGCCGCAAGGTCAGACTCGCTTAGTGGCCAATAGAAAGGTGCAACATCATCAGAAGTTGACCTTGTGCGTCACGACCCCGCAGCCATATTTGTAGTTTGCGTTGGGAGGAGGGGGTCAGCAGGTGGTGCATCGCAAACAGAAATAAATATGAATTTACCAGATGCAACCAATAAAAAAAAAAAAACAGCCAGAAGCATTACACTGGCGAATGTTCTTTACTAAATGGCATATTAGTGCTTGGACTTCTACCTTTTACTGTGACTCACAGGAAGCGAGAAATGTGCATGGTCACAGTGTAGACCACACGCAAACTAGTGGTCACTAGACTGACACTGCTAGTAAACCGCTTGGCTCTTTATGCCTTGGACGTGGGCTGAGAAAGCGAGGGTCCCAAACCTGTCCGCAAGAACACAGCGAGCTAGTCTCACGGTATAACCAGCAGAACTTCAGTTACATTCCGTGTTTTTCTCATAACCAGATGCTCTGCAAAGTTTTTACAATGTCTGCTGATTTCTTACATAAGACATGACAAGACTTACATGATAAACTTACATGGTAAGACTTACATGGTAAGACTTCCCAGCTTCATCAAGCCTAGTCCCCCCCACACTCCCCCCCTTCCCACTATTATATGAAATACACGTGTGTAAAAAATGTGCAAGAGGAAAAAGAAATGAAGTTTAAACTGTAAGGGTCATCCATTAAACTGTTATAGTGCTGATCGGGGGAACTATCGCATGGGAACTCTTATTGAAGTTAATGGGACCCTAATCGGCACTATTGCAATTTATGAATAACTCCCTAAGGTCCAGATGCATTAAACCACGTTAGGCTATTTAACATGGCATTAACATCACATTAATAGTAATGCTGTATCCAGCAAAGTAAATAACATAACATTACCCCATTTCATGCATTTAAATAGCGTAGCGTTCATTTTTACAGACATTGGCGAAAATAGCACGACAATGATATTTGATGCAGAATACGTAGCGCTAATACTCCCAGGTATATGCAGGGGGAAAAATAGCGCTCGATTTGTTTCCTGGCATATACCTGGGAGTGTTTGCGCCCCGTATCCTGCTTCAAACAATTCTAAGACGATTGGAAAAAGTATTTATTCATCGGAGCAGCACTGTCCCCTATGGTTTCTTTATTGTGACGTATATTATTCTTATTATATTTATTTTTTTCACATGTCACTGGGTTGGTTGAATAGTACTTTTAATTTGTAAGTGAAATTTGTGCTTTAATCTCCATGTCTATGCAAATGATATGCAAATAAGCAGGTAGCATAAGCACACCATATGCACTAAGCTCTGTTAAGGTTAACGCAGGGAACTACAGTGCATCTTTATCCCTCTCTTTTGCACCCCCCCCCCTCCCCCACTACTCTGTTTATTTATATAGCGCCCACAGCTGTACTCAGCGCTTTATAAGAGAGAAAAGTCAGTACAGCGAATTATAGTACAATAAGGGCAACAAACAAGATCAGAGAGTAAGAAAGGAAATCCCTGCCCCGGAGAGCTTACAATCTAAGTGGTATATTGGGAGAGTTACAGAAACAGCAGGTGAGGGAATAAGGGCCTCATGCAGAGAGCAGCGCTATTAACAATCTCGCCATTTTCCGGCGAAAATCGCGCTAAAAACAGGCGAAAATGGCGAGGTAGGAAAAAAGCGCCATTTTTTTTTTCTAATTGAAAATCTCGCCGCGCGGC
This sequence comes from Ascaphus truei, assembly GCF_040206685.1. Taxonomy (NCBI): domain Eukaryota; kingdom Metazoa; phylum Chordata; class Amphibia; order Anura; family Ascaphidae; genus Ascaphus; species Ascaphus truei. Next base: position 35,269,603 of record NC_134489.1, read on the forward strand.
TGGCGAGAAACTACATCTCGCCAGTCTGAAAAATATCCAAATTCAGAAAGGCGCGCTCGCCATCTAGCGGCTGTATTTGGCGCGATTTTCGTCAATTTTCTCCGCCAACAAAAGTTGGCAAGAAGCAGGAGCTCGCCGGCTATAGGAAAAAAAAAAAAATGCGCGATTTTTTTTTCTCCCTTTCAGCTGCGCGCATCTCCTCATTTACAATTCTCCATATGCAGTAATGCTAAAAATAGCGGATTTCGCCCATTTCTGCATATGGAGAATAAAACTCTCCATTAAAGCTACTTTTTCTTAAACTCTCCAATTTATTCTAGCGCTGCTCTCTGCATAGGCCCCTAAGTGCAGTAGATGGCAGTGCTTGGCCACAATGGTTGGTAGGAGTGACTGTGGGTGTGGGACAATAGCCATGAATCCTCGAGGCAAATTTTCAAGGGGGGACACAGTGCTTACAGAGGCCCCACGCTTTTTTTCGTGCATGTGTGTCAAATGTAAGAAACCTGGCGACGTGGTGATCAAAGGGAAGCGCAAACATGTGGAGATATAAAAAATAAAACTGATGGTGCAGTATTGTGACAAATAAATACGTATTCTTCTTTAAGTCTGCTGTTATTTATACTCACAAGTGTGAGGATGATACTGTGTACGTAAAGGTATCTTTGGGTATAATTCTGCAGTGATGATAAGCTGGCTGGAACCTCGGTGTGGGAATGTATTCCTTAAATGGTTAAACACAGAAAAGCCAACATATCGCGATCTGTTTAAAAACTGTATTCAAGTGGTTAAAAATATAACAATACACTCACATGATGTATGCTATTTAAAAGCATTTAGATACGCAATGGATCTCGCCTCCGGTGTCTTTGTGCAGTTTTTCCTTCCCTCTTCTCGGCGTGCGTCTCACTCCTGCGTTCCAGCAGGGCGGATGTGACGTCAGTGAGACTTCGGGAGTTCCAGTTTGGAGGGCTGGCTGTGAATCACCTTCCCTCTACGCGTTTCTGAAGAAATCCTAAGGGAAGAAACGCGTAGAGTGAAGGTGATTCACAGCCAGCCCTCCAAACCGGAACTCCCGAAGTTTCACTGACGTCACATCCGCCCTGCTGGAACGCAGGAGTGAGACGCACGCCGAGAAGAGGGAAGGAAAAACTGCACAAAGACACCGGAGGCGAGATGCATTGCGTATCTAAATGCTTTTAAATAGCATACATCATGTGAGTGTATTGTTATATTTTTAACCACTTGAATACAGTTTTTAAACAGATCGCGCTATGTTGGCTTTTCTGTGTTTAACCATTTAAGGAATACATTCCCACACCGAGGTTCCAGCCAGCTTATCATCACTGCAGAATTATACCCAAAGATACCTTTACGTACACAGTATCATCCTCACACTTGTGAGTATAAATAACAGCAGACTTAAAGAAGAATACGTATTTATTTGTCACAATACTGCACCATCAGTTTTATTTTTTATATCTCCACATGTTTGCGCTTCCCTTTGATCACCACGTCGCCATATTCACCTGGGATTGAGAGAGCAGTCCTGCACTGGGTCACAGCAGCATTCAAGGATTTGTTTGTATCTTATACTATATTAGTGAAAGCACTGTATGTTTGCCTGCCTGCCTGGATGTCCGGTGTCCCTAGGGGAAATCTCATTGGTCCCTTGGCCCGCCCGCCCCCGCACACCTCTCATTGGCCTGAGGCGGAGTGACGGGCCAAAGGACACACAGGGACACACACACACACAGGGACACACACACACAGGGACACACACACACACACACAGGGACACACACACACACACAGGGGGACACACACACACACAGACACACAGACACACACACACACACACAGACACACAGACACACACACACACACACACACAGGGACACAGGGACACACACACACACAGTGACAGACACACACACAGTGACACACACACACAGTGACACACACACACACACACACAGGGACACACACACACACAGTGACAGACACACACAATGACAGACACACACACAGTGACACACACACACACACACACACACACACACACACACACACACTGTTACATACATTAGCGGGGCTCACAATTAGCAGCACCCGCGCGCACCTCCTCCTCTCCCCGTGTCTCCCGCGCTTTCACCCCGACCCCCCCCCCTCCCCCGGCGCAGCAACATTCAGCGGGACACACACACTATTATTACCCCTTCAGCGCCCCCCCCCCCACCCAGTGTCAGCGGCCGTGCAAGACCCCCCCTCTATATCTCCCACCTCTCCCCCCCCCCACACATATACATGCCCCCCCCTCCCCGGCGCTACAACTCACCCCTCCCCGGCGGGGGAACAGCCAGTGGCCAGACAGGCTGCCTCGCGGCGCCGAGTGCCCAAGATGACGGCGCCCGGGACACAGCGGGGGAGCGGCCACAACACGCTGCCTCCCGCCTCAGATCCACGTGGGACCTGCCGGATGGGTGAGTGAGCGGCCTTCACCTCCCCTCCACCCCCCTTCACCTCCCCTCCACCCCCCCTTCACCTCCCCTCCACCCCCCCTCCCCTCCAGTGTCAGTGTCTCCCCGATACCCCCCCCCCCCGGCGCCGCTACAGTCAGCGGGGGAGCGAGCGAGCGCCCGGGACACAGCGGGAGAGCGGCCACAACACGCTGCCTCCCGCCTCAGATCCACATGGGACCTGCCGGACGGGTGAGTGAGCGGCCTTCACCTCCCCTCACCCCCCATCACCTCCCCTCACCCCCTTTCACCTCCCCTCACTCCACTTCTCCCTTCCACCCCCCTTTACCCCCCCTTCACCTCCCCTCCACCCCCCCCTCCACCCCCCCTTCACCTCCCCTCCACCCCCCCCCTTCACCTCCCTTCCACCCCCCCCTTCACCTCCCTTCCACCCCCCCCCCCTTCACCTCCCTTCCACCCCCCCCTTCACCTCCCTTCCACTCCCCCCCCTTCACCTCCCCTCCACCTCCCCTCCACCCCCCCCTCCACCCCCCCACCTTCACCTCCCCTCCACCCCCCCTCCACCCCCCCTTCACCTCCCCTCCACCCCCCCTTCACCTCCCCTCCACCCCCCCTTCACCTCCCCTCCACCCCCCCTTCACCTCCCCTCCACCCCCCCCCCTTCCCACCGCCTCCCCCCCTTCCCACCGCCTCCCCCCCCTTCCCACCGCCTCCCCCCCCTTCCCACCGCCTCCCCCCCTTCCCACCGCCTCCCCCCCCCCTTCCCACCGCCTCTCCCCCCCCTTCCCACCGCCTCCCCTCCACCTTCCCACCGCCTCCCCCCCCTTCCCACCGGCTCCCCCCTTCCCCCCCTTCCCACCGCCTCCCAGCCCCCCTTCCCACCGCCTCCCAGCCCCCCTTCCCACCGCCTCCCCCCACCCATTCCCACCGCCTCCCCCCACCCCTTCCCACCGCCTCCCCCCCCCTTCCCACCGCCTCCCCCCCCTTCCCACCGCCTCCCCCCCTTCCCACCTCTGCCTTTCACCCACCGCCTCACAGCCGCTGCACGCACTCAACAGACACCCGCCACACTCGACACATACCTGCCGCCACACACACCTGCTGCCTCCCGCCCCTACGCACCGACATCACTGACCCACCGCCTCACACCCTAGCAGGACCCCCCCTCACAGACAGCACTCACAACCCACGCGCCAGCCGCCGCCTCACACCCTTGCAGGACCCCCACTCACAGACAGCACTCACAACCCACGCGCCACCCGCCGCCTCACACCCTAGCAGGACCCCCATTCACAGACAGCACTCACAACCCACGCACCACCCGCCGCCTCACACCCTAGCAGGACCCCCACTCGCACACAGCACTCACAACCCACGCGCCACCCGCCACCTCACACCCTAGCAGGACACACGACTCAGATTTTTACATCACTTATGGCACCAAAATATACATTGTACTGTGGTGTGGTTACAATAAACCATTTTTATACAACATCGTATTACATTTTCTTCCATCTTTCTTTTCAATATTATTATCCAACCTTTACAACAAACAGTCACCTATTGTTCCACGATTTATAAATAATACTACCTATTACGCATTTACATCCCGGGCAACGCCGGGTCTCTCAGCTAGTCACTTATATTTATTCAATTTATGGTTTATATGTTAATATTGGATTAACACGTGTTTAAAGCTTATAATAGAGTGCCACTTTTGATATATCACGTTTTGCAAATGTAAGAAACCTGTAAGTTACATATGACACATCTGATGCAGATCATTAGCAACAGAACATTATGCCACATATGTAGGGTGACCAGACATCCCGTTTTCTTGCCGTTTAAGATTGCATTTGTTCCTTTCTTTTTTTAAATTGTGTGTGTGTATGTATATATATATTTGAAGCAGGGGGTCTCTGGAGCTGAACCCCATTAATATCAGCTCCGGGGGACCCCTGCTCACCAAGATACTTGCCTCCAGATGGGGTGCCGGTAGCTGCTTGGGCTGTGTGCGTCTAATGAAATCGCAGCTTAAATGATCTGCGTCACGTGGACCAATAGGAAGACATGATGTCATCCCTTGAGGATTCATAATAGCCCAGGTGACAAGGACCTTTAAACTTGCCAGATAAACTGGCACCCCCTATGGAGGTAAGTTTGTCGGGAAGCAGAGGGTCCCCGGAGCTGAAATGAATGGGGTTCAGCTCTGGACACCCCCTGCTTCAATCCTATTACAACAAAAAAGGAAGAAATGCAACCCAGACTGCTGATTTAAATGATTACATTAGATGGGCTCAGAGCCGGGCCGAGTCATTATTGCGTCCCTGTAGAACTATTTTATTCTAGACTCCCTGCGCTGCCAGGTCTACTCACTGCTTAACACTTCACCACAGGTCACCTCATCCGCCATCTTTAAATGTCTTCACTGCTCAGATCTCCCCAGCCACAGGGCACTTCGTGCTTCCGCCACTCCAATGCCATTTGTGAGCCTGGCTGTTCGTGCACCCAGCAGGACACTCAGCTTGGCCTCCAGCAGCTGCAGCGCAGGAAATGTAAAAATGTGTCCTGGCTGCTGGCGCCCACGCCGAGTGTCCTGGTGGGCGCACTGGTGCGCTCACAAATGGTGTTGGAGCTGCGGCCGATCGAGGTGCCCTGCTGCTGGGGAGATCCGCGCGGTGAGGACATTTAAAGATAGTGGAAGGCAGCGAGGTCACTTGCAGCAATGGCGGAAATCGCCCCTTTTCGGTTGGCGCCTCGGGCAAGTGCCCAGCCAGACCGCCCCTTAATCCGGTCCTAGTTGGGCCAAGTGGTTCTTTCTACAGATGCCGTTTCATTCCATTTATACAGTGTGACATTTTCATAAGTAGGAGCGAGATTTTGTAGCGTGTCAACCACCTCGCCACCCTCACCATGGAACATGAAGGAAGGGCTTTCAGTTTCCTGTCCAATATTTAGCATACAGGTGGTAGTTTTGTGTGTGTGTGTGTGTGTGTGTGTGTGTGTTGCTTTGAATAAACACAGAAAGGATTCCCATTTAGTTTGCATAGTAACATTAGGATGGTCCAACATTTCAAAATATTATGTAAATATTATGACATGTAATTGTGTCATATTCTCTAGCCTGCTGTACCTATACTTGTCCAACGGGATTGCTGCTGCTAACTAGGAACATTCCAGAACCTGATACCTGACACCTCTGCACCTGTGCTCCACCTCTCAGCCTGCCTATAAAAACCTCCCCTTCCTGTTCCTCCTTGCCTGTTTATACTGGTTCCTTAGCTCCTGCAAGGTTCTTGTGTTTACTGCTGTGTTAGCTATTGCTATCATCCTGTTCCAGTTTCCTCGTTGCCGACCTCTGCTTGTTTCCTGACTTCGCTACCTGCCGCGGACCCCTGCTTGTTTCCTGACTTCGCTACCTGCCGCCTGCCTCGGATCTCTGCTTGTGACCCCTACTTCGCTCCCTGCTGTTCCTGCCACTGGGATCCACTTCAGCCGAAGTCCAATCCTTGACAAATTGTTTCACAAAACAATACTTATTTTGATATTACATTATGTTATTTGCTTCTTGACCACTGCCTGTTTACTCTTTATTACTTAATATGTGTTTTGTCCTTTTTTTTAAAAAATGAATCACTATTATTAAAATTAATCTATGCCTCAAGTTTACTGGTTGGGGGCTAGCTGGGCTCCTTGTCACGCAATTGAGATGTCATCTTACTAATGTACATGGCTAAAGCCAGGTCCCCTGTGGCCGCTGCGGCGCGCACTACGGTGCCACACAGCACAGCCCTCTATGGGGCAGGCCCCAGTGGCCGTGTGTGTGTGGGCACGCAAAGCGCTGTGTCGCGTACGCTGGAAGGGAAGACAAGAATTTTGTCTTCCCGTGCCGCGATCACGTGGTCGGCACGCACCAATAGAAGGGCAGATATGCCCCGTCATAGCCACGCCCCCTCGTCATGGCCCCGCGCTCCCCTACAGACCGCTGATCATGGCTTTAAACTGTGAACGCGCCGTCAGGTCGCCATGCGCGCATGTTGCAGGTGAGACTGGGGCCGTAGCCTAAGGCTGGGACAAACTTCTCATAGTGGGGGGGGAGGGGGTAGACAGAAGGCGGGGGTAGAGAGAAGAGGGGGGAGGGAGAGAAATCTGATTAACCTGCTTATGAAAAGCAAGGTAGAAGACACAGATATAATTTGCAAACAGTATCTGGTTCCTCTCGTGCTGTGCTCCATTATTCTTGTAAAAAACTAAACTCATGTGACTGACACCCGGTCAAGGTCAGCCACTCACCCAACTAGGCAGTCATCCAATTCGCCCAACTCACCCACCCAGGCATTCACTCAGTCACCCAGTCAAACAGTCACTCATCCACCCAGTCACTCAAGTCAGTCACCCACCCACCCAGTAAAATCACCCACTCAGTCACCCACACACCGTCACTCACCAACCCATCCAGTCACCCAGTCACTCAGTCACCCCCCACCCAGTCACTCAGTAACCCCCCCACCCAGTGACTCACCCACCCACCCAGTCACTCAGTCACCCCTCCACCCAGTCACTCAGTCACCCCCCACCCAGTCACACAGTCACTCATCCACCCAGTCACTCAGTCACCCACCCAACCAGTCACTCAGTTACCCACCCAACCAGTCACTCAGTCACACACCCACCCATGCAGTCACCCACCCAGGCAGTCAGTCAAGGTCACCCACCCAGGCAGTCACTCAGTCACCCAGTCAAACAGTCACTCATCCACCCAGTCACTCAGTCACCCACCCAACCAGTCACTCAGTTACCCACCCAACCAGTCACTCAGTCACACACCCACCCATGCAGTCACCCACCCAGGCAGTCAGTCAAGGTCACCCACCCAGGCAGGCAGTCACCTGTCTTTTGTTGAAAATATAAAAATAAACAGATTGCATTGTAATGTCTTTTTCCATATTACAATAAGAAGAAAACAGTTAAGTAAAAGTTGTGCGCTAAAAAATATTTTTCCGTGGTAGGGTTCGGGGTGCAGGGGGGACCTGCTCCTTTCATTTGTCCTGGGACCAATGATTTCTGTTGGCAGCCCTGACTGTTATGAACCACAGGCAATATATTCTCATGAAAAAGAAATAGAACGCATATGACATTCAAACAAAAAGAATGGGCAGGGAACAGTTGAGATAAATAGGTTGATTGTTCATTATACGATCTCTACAAAACGGCACATGGCAAACAAACACCATTCATAAAATATGATTTTATGAGGATACATAACTGAAAAAAATTGTGTGTGCCGAGCATGCGCATTTTAAGTGAAACTTTTGTCTTTTGTGACTGTTTTGTCACAGAAATGGTATTTGTGTTGGTGATGTTTTTAAATAAAAATCAAAATACAATTTCATTGACAAAACGCAAACAAAATTAACTTAGAACGAGCATGCTCGGCACACACCCCTGTATTAGCTGTTTGCTCTCATTGTGACTTCCTCGTGTGTGGGTGTGACAATGTGTGTGTGTGACAATGTGTGTGTATGACATTGTGTGACAGTGTGGGTGGGTGGGTGGTCTCGGCTCCGTGTCCTCTTCTCCTCTGGTGGTGTTGCTGCTGCTGCTGGCCAAGCGTCACGCGCTGACGGCTGCTGAGCTCCAGATGCCTCTGCACATGCGCGCCGGTGACTAACTGGAGTATTCTTCTGAGCAAGCGCAAAGGCCCGCATGCGATTGATCGCGGCGATGGCTGCATCTTCGCATGTGTGAGGCCTCGTTCAGGGTGCCAGGAGTTGGAGGGCGGGCGTTCGCGAGGGCGGGCGGCAGTCTGCTGGGCGATGTGTGTTCATCCTCCCCAACAGACTTTTTCAGGAGTTGAGGAGGCGGGGAGGGGGCGGGGCTACAGACGTGAGGTTATGTATCGAGGTTGCAGTCTTGAACTCATTCTCAAGAATGATTTCATTGGCTGCCGAGGTCCCAGTGACGCTGCTGCAGCTTCAAAAAACGAATTGGGTTGTTTATTGAAACTGTAGCCAGGGTCAACTCCGTAATTCAGAGAAAGGGCAGCTGCTACCCTGACAACCAATATTCAATTTGAATACATTGTGTCCCACGGCAGCTCGCACGTCAGTACGCCCTCCCTCCGAAGCCTGCACCCTGAACGAGGCCTAAAAGGTGACAATGTCTGCACATGCGCAAAGGCCCAAGAACCCTGCTGTGCATATGCACTTGATCGCGGCGATGGCCGCATGTGCGAGCAGACAATGCCTGCGCAAAGGGCCGAGGACCCTTCTGTGCGGTGTGCATGCGCTTGATCACGGCGCTGGCCGCATCTGCGCATGTGCGAGCCGACAATGTGGTGAGGGCAGCTTCTGCGCATGCGCGGCCCCACGGCCTCATCTGCCAGCAGTGACCGCTTCCATAACCCACTTCCTTCTCAAGAAAAAGCGATTTTGGTCCCTGCAAAGAAGTTTCACTTCAAAAAGTTAACACAGTTATAAAATATTATACAGATGGTGCCAAGTTCCAACTAAGCGCAATAAAATATATCATAGTACCTGCCCTCATGTTGGAGAAAATACAACCAGATGGGTCCTTTTTGCATATCTGGTAGTCTTGACCAATAAATAATACAAAATGTCTGGAGAAGAATGTTATATCTGATTAAAGAGGTTGCTAAAATGAAATGACACTGGGAGCCTTGGGACTTCTTGCTCTGCAAGCCACTGGAGGAGGGGGGTAGATGCATCCCGTCCATGATCAGCCATATCCTTAATGCCACAAAATGTCAGCAAAAGTTGCAAAATGTCCCACTCTCCGTCCTCAGATTTGGTCTTGAGCAGGATTTGGTTTGTCATGTCCATAACAACATAACGAACTTTCTCTCAGCCACAATTTTCTGGTGACAACGGTTTGGGAAGCATGGTGCCTCGCTCCACCATAACATTTGCTAATTTTTTTACGATTAACTTGATGGTTACTTACTAGGAACCTCGGCCATTAGAATAGTCTGTATTTTAGCATCTTCATTACTTACTACTTTACTGCTTCTTATGCATTTCCTTTTTTTTTACCCAAACCTGTCCCCACTTTGTTCTAGAAATCCAACAATGTTTTCCTTGCTGTGTTAATATAAGTTCAACCTTATGCACATTTTGTGTCCTCCATCCTCCCCCATCCCCTTGCGATTGAAACTATATTTCTTCTTGTAATACTGAAAATAAAGTGTTTAAAAATTAAACAAGTTATACAAGTGAGTGTTTGTTCTGAGTTAATCTATTTACTGCTGATCTGTTGCTTTAGGACAAAACGGTTTTCTCCTCCTTAGTTCCGGCAGATTAGATTTGTTTTTATGGCAGATAAGGCCCATTAATATTTGCTTCATAAACCGCCATACTCACAAAGACACCCTTAGAAGATATTTTCTATAACAATATTATGCCGCAGTAAATGTGACATTATGCGTGTGTGTTGTACATATCTGACCAATATGTTTATTTGAATCGGTAGAGAGCAAGAGATTTACCCAAAAATAGATAGAAAATTCTATAGTGATGTCTGTGGCATAGCTAGACATGTGTGGGCCCCTGGGCAAAAAACATTTCAGGCCCCCATAATGTCTCTCTCTCTCTTTCCCCTCTTCATGTCTCTCTCGCTCTCCCCCCCCCCCCTCATGTCTCTCTCTCTCCTTACGGTTAACGTGACACTGTGTGATTGATTAGGTCGTGTGATCTTTGCCACCTGTACTGAAGCATGGATATCCTGAAAACCTGACCTGTTGGTGGTGGCCCTTGATGACTGTGGTCTTGAACTTTCTCCATTTATAGACTAACTGTCTGAAAGTGAACTGGTGGAGCCCCACATCCTTCAAAATGAGTTTGTAACCCTTTCCAGACTGACGAACATCAATAACTGCTTTTCAGAGGTCCTCAGAGATTTTGTTTGATCGTGGCATGACGTGTTTCCACACACCTGTATCGTGAAGACTAAACTCACAACGTTTCTGATCTTTATATAGGGGGGGCCTCCCAAACTCACACCTGAAGATCTACCTAATCATTTAAACACCTGTTTCTAAATATTCCCTTTAATTTAGCTGATAAAAGCAGAGTTTATCTTACTTTTGCACATACCCTGACTCTTAATTACTCATTGTTTGTCTAATTCATACATCATTTTGTTTCAAAAGACATGGAATTGGTTAATATAAACTCCAGGCTGATCGAAAGAATCGTGTACCCAGGGACAGCACAGATAAGTTATCAGGGTCTTCTTTCCCTCTTTTCTGTCCTCCAACCCCCCCCCTCTCCCCCCCGTGTGCTGTAGGGGGAAAATATTGAGGGTCACAGCTAGTGGGTTACACGATCCTGCTGTATTGTTCTCTCCCCACAGGGTTAGCATATATTGGTGTGTAGGGCACTCCTTCCCCTCCTTTCTGCCCCTGTGTGTAGTTACTAACTAGCAGGGACAGTTTCTGTGGGGCTCACACTACCATTGTTCTATTGGTCTATGTATGTCAGCTGTACTAATATCTGTGTGTGTTATCAATGACAATCTTTGCTACTGTTTTGCCTTTTAAACCCATCATTGATGTATGGTTCACAGTGAGCTAGAGTTCACACACATTTCAGTGCCTCCAGTGGCTGTATATCTTATACTATATTAGTGAAAGCACTGTATGTTTGCCTGCCTGCCTGGATGTCCGGTGTCCCTAGGGGAAATCTCATTGGTCCCTTGGCCCGCCCGCCCCCGCACACCTCTCATTGGCCTGAGGCGGAGTGACGGGCCAAAGGACACACAGGGACACACACACACACAGGGACACACACACACAGGGACACACACACACACAGGGGGACACACACACACACAGGGGGACACACACACACACAGACACACAGACACACACACACACACACAGACACACAGACACACACACACACACACAGGGACACAGGGACACACACACACACAGTGACAGACACACACACAGTGACACACACACACAGTGACACACACACACACACACACACACACACACAGGGACACACACACACACACAGTGACAGACACACACAATGACAGACACACACACAGTGACACACACACACACACACACACACACACACACACACACACACACTGTTACATACATTAGCGGGGCTCACAATTAGCAGCACCCGCGCGCACCTCCTCCTCTCCCCGTGTCTCCCGCGCTTTCACCCCGACCCCCCCCCTCCCCCGGCGCAGCAACATTCAGCGGGACACACACACTATTATTACCCCTTCAGCGCCCCCCCCCCCCCCCACCCAGTGTCAGCGGCCGTGCAAGACCCCCCCTCTATATCTCCCACCTCTCCCCCCCCCCACACATATACATGCCCCCCCCTCCCCGGCGCTACAACTCACCCCTCCCCGGCGGGGGAACAGCCAGTGGCCAGACAGGCTGCCTCGCGGCGCCAAGTGCCCAAGATGGCGGCGCCCGGGACACAGCGGGGGAGCGGCCACAACACGCTGCCTCCCGCCTCAGATCCACGTGGGACCTGCCGGATGGGTGAGTGAGCGGCCTTCACCTCCCCTCCACCCCCCTTCACCTCCCCTCCACCCCCCCTTCACCTCCCCTCCACCCCCCCTCCCCTCCAGTGTCAGTGTCTCCCCGATACCCCCCCCCCCCCCCGGCGCCGCTACAGTCAGCGGGGGAGCGAGCGAGCGCCCGGGACACAGCGGGAGAGCGGCCACAACACGCTGCCTCCCGCCTCAGATCCACATGGGACCTGCCGGACGGGTGAGTGAGCGGCCTTCACCTCCCCTCACCCCCCATCACCTCCCCTCACCCCCTTTCACCTCCCCTCACTCCACTTCTCCCTTCCACCCCCCTTCACCCCCCCCTTCACCTCCCCTCCACCCCCCCCTCCACCCCCCCTTCACCTCCCCTCCACCCCCCCCCTTCACCTCCCTTCCACCCCCCCCCTTCACCTCCCTTCCACCCCCCCCCCCCTTCACCTCCCTTCCACCCCCCCCCTTCACCTCCCTTCCACTCCCCCCCCTTCACCTCCCCTCCACCTCCCCTCCACCCCCCCCTCCACCCCCCCACCACCCCCCCTCCACCCCCCCTTCACCTCCCCTCCACCCCCCCTTCACCTCCCCTCCACCTCCCCTCCACTCCCCCTTCACCTCCCCTCCACCCCCCCTTCCCACCGCCTCCCCCCCTTCCCACCGCCTCCCCCCCCTTCCCACCGCCTCCCCCCCCTTCCCACTGCCTCCCCCCCTTCCCACCGCCTCCCCCCCCCTTCCCACCGCCTCTCCCCCCCCTTCCCACCGCCTCCCCTCCACCTTCCCACCGCCTCCCCCCCCCTTCCCACCGGCTCCCCCCTTCCCCCCCTTCCCACCGCCTCCCAGCCCCCCTTCCCACCGCCTCCCCCCACCCATTCCCACCGCCTCCCCCCACCCCTTCCCACCGCCTCCCCCCCCCTTCCCACCGCCTCCCCCCCCTTCCCACCGCCTCCCCCCCTTCCCACCTCTGCCTTTCACCCACCGCCTCACAGCCGCTGCACGCACTCAACAGACACCCTCCACACTCGACACATACCTGCCGCCACACACACCTGCTGCCTCCCGCCCCTACGCACCGACATCACTGACCCACCGCCTCACACCCTAGCAGGACCCCCCCTCACAGACAGCACTCACAACCCACGCGCCAGCCGCCGCCTCACACCCTTGCAGGACCCCCACTCACAGACAGCACTCACAACCCACGCGCCACCCGCCGCCTCACACCCTAGCAGGACCCCCATTCACAGACAGCACTCACAACCCACGCACCACCCGCCGCCTCACACCCTAGCAGGACCCCCACTCGCACACAGCACTCACAACCCACGCGCCACCCGCCACCTCACACCCTAGCAGGACACACGACTCAGATTTTTACATCACTTATGGCACCAAAATATACATTGTACTGTGGTGTGGTTACAATAAACCATTTTTATACAACATCGTATTACATTTTCTTCCATCTTTCTTTTCAATATTATTATCCAACCTTTACAACAAACAGTCACCTATTGTTCCACGATTTATAAATAATACTACCTATTACGCATTTACATCCCGGGCAACGCCGGGTCTCTCAGCTAGTATTTTATATAGCACTCCAGTGACGTCATCCACTACAGCTAGCCTTCTCTGCCTTAAACCATAGGCATTGACCTTTTGCTATCTGTTATTCATAGTGCTTATGTTTATTTTTCCAGTGTTTTGGATTAACATTCTGGCAATTTGCCCTAACAGCACTTATTGTATTCAGTTCATTCCATTCACCATATACTCTGATACCATTTTTAACCAACACTAATAAAGCATATTTAAATACTATTTCTAGGTTTGGTTCAGATTATTCCTGTGTTGTTGCTTTTTTACCAGGGTGACCTACCTCTTCAGATTTTGAGTGCATCAGTAGGGCCTTATCTGTATGTATTGTGTCTTTACATCATACAGTGTTCTCTGTGTTCTGATTAGTCTCCCTGCCCTATTGCACCAGTCTGATTTAGTGATCTCAGCCGTCACACTAGGTTGAGCGGGTGCAATCCTTTTTTGTTCTCTACACATCAGTAGACCCTGTGTCTGCATTCCTGCACCCTGCCCCCTAGCTCCGTTTATTATGACGGGCTTTTTGTCTAACAAGACAGATCTTGATTCCTGGCAAATTGAAGCCAGTGATGTGTTCTCTATAACGAGCGTCACTGAATCAAGTAATACTTTCAATATACATAACTTTTTTCAGTCGTTGGGCGCCCTTTATAGAGCACAGTCTAGGTCTTGGTGGGAGATTTCAAGTCTGGAACATTATATTGAAAAAGGCTTGGTCCCACGAGGTCTTAGACTCAATCTTGGACCCTCACATCTAATCAATGATGAGGCGTTCAATAAAACTTGGGAGAGCACCCTATTGAATTGTTCTAAACAATTGATGCAACAACTTATTGCATATGAGCAAACTAAATTAGCAACCACACAGGGGGCAATTGATAAATCTTTTATCGAAATTCCTGATTGGCAAAGCCATAGTGAATTCAGTGAACTGGAATTAAAGCTCAAAGAGAATACGGAACGTTTCAAAAAGGATCTTAAATTAAGAAAACAGAAAAAATTTCAAAGAGATTCCACAGATTTCAAAGAGGGAAAGATTTTTAAATTTAAACTTAAACGTAAATCTGCACCGACTGATCCCCCTTGAAACATCTACTGAATGGGAACGTTCAGGCAGTGAGCAAGAAAGCGATAGAGACTTACACACATCAGTAAGTCAGGACACTGCACCACAAACCTCTTCTGCACCCCAGGTTCCTTTTTTAAGGAACACACGTTACAACACCCGAGAAAACTCAAAAGACCAACGAGACGGGGAGGGCACAAGGCCAAAAGAGAGGCGACGAGGGGGCTCCAATTACAGGAGCAGGCGACCGTACAGGGGGAGATATTAGACAATCCAAGTGAGCCGGTTGATTTACCGATCACTAATCCCAGTGAGTCGGATGACTTACAGATCATCAACCTTTCCAAACTCACTTTATCTGAGGATCATATACGGGTCCTTAAGAAAGGATTGTCTTTCTCTCCAACAGCCAGCTTCAACAGATTCGATTGAGTTAAGGATACACATCTCTTTGCCCGCAAATTACTCTTGCACAAGTTTTTCATCAACAGACTCAGGACTGATATGAGAGACACCATCATATCACCTACTGATTGTGAAGATTTGATGCATTTGCAAGACGCAATTGACCTTCTGGAAGAAAACGAACGTGTTCCAAGTATGGCACCTTTTACCGATTTCAGACCCCCCTCCACTTTTACCCCTGCCTTTGCCACCAGTCCTAACATTCAAGTATTTGTTAATCGGGTTACACGAGACTTTGAGCTCCTTTCTCAAACTGTAACGCAGTCCAATTTGACTAACAATGAATTAACGGCTCTTTCAGACCTACAAAGCAATCAGGACATTATAATCAAACCCTCGGACAAAGGGGGTAATGTCGTTATCCTCAATAGGGACGACTATGTCACTGAAAATTTACGTTTGCTGTCAGATCATACGTGTTATAGGGTTCTCCCTTCAGACCCTACGGCTATATTTCGTGCTAAACTTCTCACCATTCTACAGAATGGTTTACAGTCTGCAGTTATAACAAAAAGGGAATTTGAATTCATTTTGGGGAGAACACCACGTATAGCTACATTCTACAGCCTCCCCAAAGTTCATAAGATAAAAAAACACCACCCTCCCCCCCCCCCAGGCAGACCTATTGTGTCAGGCCTGGGTAATCTGACTGAGAATGCTAGCAAGTATGTCGATTAAAATTCTGAGGCCATTCGTGGAGAGTCTCCCTTCATATCTTAGGGACACCACAGATATGCTTCAAAGGCTGGAAGATATCTCGATTGACCATGACACATTCATGGTGGGTCTGGACGTTGAGGCCCTTTATACGTGCATTCCACACGATAGGGGGCTCTCCGCCATAGCACACTTTTTGCGGGGACGTGGAACTGATCTGCTTCATCACAATGACTTTGTGATTCAGTTGTTGGATTATGTCCTAACACACAATTACTTCGTGTTTGACGGCCGTCAATACCACCAGATCCAGGGTACAGCTATGGGCACAACGTGTGCACCTTCATATGCTAATCTGTACCTTGGCTGGTGGGACGAGACGGTCGTCTTCAGTGAAGGTATGCAGGACTATACCCAATGGAATGACCTCTGGTGCCGCTATATAGATGATATATTCTTTCTGTGGCACGGCACCAGAGAGTCACTGACTCAGTTCATCAGTACCCTCAACAATAATGTACTGAATTTACGGTTCACGTCTGACATTCAGACTGACAGTCTGACTTTTCTGGATATTGCCATCAGCAAAGATCACAATGGTAACATTAACACCACATTACACCGCAAGGCTACCGCTACTAATAGCCTTTTATTGGCAAATACACACCACCCTAATCATTTAGTCAGGAACATCCCTGTGGGATAATTTCTGCGTATCCGACGTAACTGTTCGACCCACAATGATTTTGAGGAACAAGCTAAAATACTCACAAGTCGTTTCCTCCAACGGGGGTCACTAAAGGCTGCATTAGGAAAGCCTATTTAAGAGCTAAACGTTCCCCACGTACCACTCTGCTATATGGGACAAATCAGACACCTACGGCCACCAAACTGGTTCGATTTGTGGGTACATATAACAACAAGTGGAACAGTGCCAATATAATTCTAAAGCGTCACTGGCATCTACTCATGGAGGACCCAGATCTTAGACCAGTTTTGAAAACTTATCCGACACTTGTTTGTCGTAGGGCCAAGAACTTGAAAGATCGGCTGGTACACAGCCATCTTAGCAATGTGGCCTCAAAGACCTGGCTGCCTAAACACCCCATAGGAACCTTCAAGTGCGGTACATGCAAAGCATGTGAATTTGTTATTCCCACAAAGACTCTCCAACTGGGATAACTTTCGTCACTACACAATTAGACAGTTTTTCAACTGCAAAACCTCCGGAGTAGTGTATTTGGCCACGTGTGGTTGTGGCAAAAAATACGTGGGCAAAACCCGACGTGAGTTCAGGCGACGTGTTCTCGAACACATCGGTTCAATAAGAAACCACTTGGACACCCCACTTGCACGTCATATTAACGAGGCACATAGTGGCGTTACTGGGAACTTACGCTTCTGTGGTATTGACCACGTTACCATTGGCCCCAGAAAGGGGGACTGGGACCGTATTCTCCTTCAAAAGGAGAATCGTTGGATTTACGACTTACATACTTTAAGTCCCAACGGTCTCAATGAGGGCTTTCTCTTTACCCCTTTTTTATGAGATCACTCATTGCCTTTTACATTATTCATTTAACTTGATCACATTACCACATTTATGTGTTTAATTGGAAAAGGGGTGGACATTTACTCACTCTTTACTCATTGCCTATCATTCAGTTTTTAATTCTACTATGTGGGCACCCGCTCACTATTTTATTATTACTACTGTGGTATCTTATGTTTCTCTACCCTTTGCATATTCCTCTTTCCTCTCTGTGACTTTAACACATTTTTATTCCTCCCAGCAGAGCTCTATAAATTCTGGCCACTGGGGGGAGTGAAGATATATCCCTCTTTTGGAAGAAGCTATCGTGAAACGTACATCAGAGGACGTGATGACATCACGCGTCACGCTTTCAAGCATGGATGCCTGCAGCTTCTAGCAGACCTCACCGTGTCTACGCCTGAGTTCCCTTCAGCTGCGCACTCCACGAGGCACCCATCCAGACTGATCGAAAGAATCGTGTACCCAGGGCCAGCACAGATAAGTTATCAGGGTCTTCTTTCCCTCTTTTCTGTCCTCCAACCCCCCCCCCTCTCCCCCCCGTGTGCTGTAGGGGTATGTTATTGAGGGTCACAGCTAGTGGGTTACACGATCCTGCTGTATTGTTCTCTCCCCACAGGGTTAGCATATATTGGTGTGTAGGGCACCCCTTTCCCTCCTTTCTGCCCCTGTGTGTAGTTACTAACTAGCAGGGACAGTTTCTGTGGGGCTCACACTACTATTGTTCTATTGGTCTATGTATGTCAGCTGTACTAATATCTGTGTGTGTTATCAATGACAATCTTTGCTACTGTTTTGCCTTTTAAACCCATCATTGATGTATGGTTCACAGTGAGCTAGAGTTCACACACATTTCAGTGCCTCCAGTGGGTGTATATATTTTATATAGCGCTCCAGTGACGTCATCCACTACAGCTAGCCTTCTCTGCCTTAAACCATAGGCATTGACCTTGTGCTATCTGTTATTCATATTACTTATGCTTATTTTTCCAGTGTTTTGGATTAACATTCTGGCAATTTGTCCTAACAGCACTTATTGTATTCGGTTCATTCCATTCACCATATACTCTGGTACCATTTTTAACCAACACTAATAAAGCATATTTAAATACTATTTCTAGGTTTGGTTCAGATTATTCCTGTGTTGTTGCTTTTTTACCAGGGTGACCTACCTCTTCAGATTTTGAGTGCATCAATAGGGCCTTATCTGTATGTATTGTGTCTTTACATCATACAGTGTTCTCTGTGTTCTGATTAGTCTCCCTGCCCTATTGCACCAGTCTGATTTAGTGATCTCAGCGGTCACACTAGGTTGAGCGGGTGCAATCCTTTTTTGTTCTCTTAATATAAACCCTATTGGATATTTAAGAAAAGATTGGTTTTGATTCAAGAAGGGTATCATGGAAACTATGGAATTTCCGTAATTATCATTTTGTGTCACAAACCTTTTCTCGCCACTGTATAAGATACGTTAGGATTCCCTCTTTATTGTTTTACAGTTAAGGAAAGTGTCCCAATTAGAAAGAGGCCTTAAGAATGGTCTCATGCTACTCTCTGAGTCCATATAGCTGCAGCCTATGCCCTGAGGGGACTCCACAGTGTACAGCCTGGTGGGATATTTGGTCCAGCCTCAGTGGAGGGTCCATATAGTCATGGGTTGGTCTTGGACTGGAGTGGATCCCAGTCCTAGGAACAGCAGGGAGCGTGGTAGGGGTCACAAGCAGAGGTCAGAGGCAGGCGGCAGATAGCGTAGTCGGGGTCACAAGCGGGGGTCAGCAACGAGGAGAAAGGAACAGGATAATAGCAATAGCACAGCGGTAAACACAAGAACCTAGCAAGAGCTTAGGAACCAGTATAAACAGGCACTGAGAGACAGGAAGGGGAAGTTTATATAGGCAGACTGAGAGGGACCTCAGGGGGACCTGGGGACGGGCAGAGCTGTTCACGGGCAGCCAGAAGTTCTGTGCTGCTGCTTCTCTGTGCTGTCTGCTTGCTGTAGGGGCGGGGACTTACCTGCACACAGACATCCCCTCCTCCTGTCTGTTTACCCACCGGAGCATACGTAGTACCCCCCCCCCCCCCACGTGAAAGTGTGTGACTTATGGTTGTGTGTGTGTGTGTGTTGTGATTGTATGTGTTGGTTGTGATTGTGTGTGTGTGTGTCTTTGTTGAGTGTGTGTTGTGTGTGTGTTGTGATTGAGTGTGTGCATTGTGTGTGTTGTGTCTGTGTGTTGTGATTGAGTTTGTGTGTTGGTTGTGATTCTGTGTGTGTGTCTGTGTTGGTTGTGATTATGTGTGTGTGTTGTGATTGAGTGTTGTGATTGATTGCGTGTATGTATTGTAATTGTGTGTGGTGTGTGTGTTGTGATTGAGTGTGTGTTTTGTGTCTGTGTTGGTTGTGATTGTGTGTTGTCTCTGTGTGTTGTGATTGTGTGTTGTGATTGTGTGTGTGCGGGGTGTTATGATTGAATACAACGGTGGGCAAACTGGGGGAGCACAAGATTATTTAGGGGGCTGCAGGCAGCGTGCCAGAAGCACGTGGTGCGAAACACGTAGAGGTCACGGGAGGCTGTTCTGCTTATGTGTACGCTGGCTGGAAGGAGACTGTCTGTGAGTGCGAGTGGACAGGAATTTCTGCGGTGCGGTCACTGTGTCTGGACTTTTAGTGGTCGCGCTTGCCATCCGCTGCCTCTCACGGTTAGTACCCCTTCCCCTCGGCGTGGTTTCTTAACCAGGGTCCTTGCAAGACTTTCCTATACAATTGTTTGACGCACTTTTTGGTATTTGTGTTCCCCGTATAGTATTGTTCTCTAATAGAACTCTCTGGGGGGTGTTCCCACTCACAGGGGCTGTTTCCCAGGTGTGTGGGACGGTTATTGTCTGCATTGTTATCATTTTTTATGTTTGTTTCTTCCTTTATTGATTCTTTTTCTGTATTGTTATTTATATGTAACTGTTGTATTTATTGTATTAAACATTATTTTATGGTAATCAGTGGTGCGCTTTTGCGTACAATTTGTTCGTTGAACGAATAAAGTTCCTGGCGCCCACCATTACTGTATCACCCCCAAGACGCACAAATTCAGCAACCTGACAAGGTAACCCCATCTGAGAGAGCCAAGATAAAAAAAAAACAGGCAGGAGCCGAGCAGGGAGGGTTACATGTGTAATTTATAGACAGGTGGCCTGTTATCTGCAAATAATAGGATCTGTTTGCAGTCAACAGTACGCAGCTGTTAACTGCTCTAAATAAAGCTGTATTTTACAGCCAAGATATATCCTCAGGGCTGCCCACAGTGTGGGTCTGGTGTGTGTGTGTGTGTGTGTGTGTGTGTGTGTGTGTGTGTGTGTGTGTGTGTGTGTGTGTGTGTGTGTGTGTGTGTGTGTGTGTGTGTGTGTGTGTGTGTGTGTGTGTGTGTGTGTGTGTGTGTGTGCGAGTATAACTGCGGTCCTACTTATTTATGCTTTTTCTCTCTCGTCCCCTTTTTTTGAGAACATGGCATAGTTAAGAGGACATGAAATGTGTACTGCCTTGCTTGCAGAAAAACATAGATTTTTTTTTTTGGAGAATGTTGTATTTATCTTTGAAACATTGAAAAGTATGTATGGAATTGTCTAACCTGTTTTAGCAAGTTTAATATTCCTTATTTTGCGCAATGTGTGACGGAGTATCCAGCTTCCTTCCTTAAACTCCCCGTTTCCTATTAAAATAAAGTTTATTATATAATGCAAACCTTTTACAAATTATTTGCCAAGATTTGCCAATAAGTAAAGGATTCACTTTCACTGATTTTTCTAAGTTTATGATGAATTCCAAGATTTTCAGGAATGCCAAGATCGTATCTATTAATTGAGGAAAAGCTGCTTCAGGGTTTGATATACTGTAAGGAACAGCATACAGCACCTATCTTCAAATGCAGGGTCTTTTAGTTCCTTTCTCCCATGTTTTAGAAGTTGGTCTAACGTAGTGTAACCAGATGTCCAGGGTAAGGGGGTAGAGAAAGACACTGGGGGAGAGGAGAGAGACACTGTCGGAAGGGAGAGAAAGTGAGAGGGAGGGAAAGAGAAACATTGGGGAGAGGAGAGAGAGACTGCAGGGGGAAAGAGAATTAATAATACAGCATAAATGGGGACGCTTTCAGAGAAATATAATTGTAATTTTTTTATGTGTTCCGGTTTTTACTTTTGAAAATCTGGTCACCCTACCCCCAGGCCCAACCTACCGGCATTTTTGACAGATGGTACACTATCTCCTGTTCACTGTCACTGAAAGCTGCCAAGTCCTTCTTATTGTTTAATTTTTATGCAGGAACCCCCCCCCCACCCCACCCTGAAATGAATATGAGAACTATGTCCAATCAAGGAAATAGTTTCATAATACAATGTGTAAAATAATCTATTGGTTATATTTGTTCCCCTTTAGTTATCTTTCATAAAAAGCAGACCTTGTTTATTTCCTCTTCTTCTTTAGCATAGATGGGTAATTGCCAAACAGTGTAACATTATAAAGTAGTGAGGGATTTAGACTTTAACCAGTTAGTTATTGAACAGGTTCATGTATCTACTACTAATCCTGGACACATGATACATAAAGCTTGGCCCCATGCAGACACACTTACTAGAATTCCCTCCTACCGTCTCTGTACGTTCTCCCTACCTACCAATTAGATTGTAAGCTCCTTCGGAGCTGGGACTCCTCTTCCTTAATGTTACTTTTATGTCTGAAGCACTTATTCCCATGACATGTTATTTATATTATTTGTTATTTATATGATATGTATTACTACAGTGAAGCGCTATGTACATTTATGGCGCTATATAAATAAAGACATACAATATACATACTTAGAAAATTCAGTGTAGGATATTTATACAACACGTACATATGTATGTATGCAGGGCTTGACAAATACGGTCGCCCGCTGGTGGTGGGAGAAGAGGACCATGTCAGCAGAGCATGGTGGCAGAGGAGTTAGACAGCGAGCGGTGGCGGTCGAAACAGGAGAACAGCACTGAGACCATGTGAGCGGTGCAGGAGCGGCACAGGAGAACAGCCGGGGACGAGCGCGCCCCAGCAGTCTGACCCGGAAGTCTTTACTCACTTCCGGTGTCTGCCCCTGATACAGCGCACTCCACCCCTGCCGTCCTCCTGTGCCGCTCCTGCACCGCTCACATGGTCTCAGTGCTGTACTCCTGCTTCCACTGCCACCGCTCCCTGTCTAACTCCTCTGCTACCCTGCTCTGTGGACATGGTCCTCGGTGCTCTTCTCTCGGCACCTGTGCCGCTCCGCACCCGTGGTTTTCAGTCCTCCTTTTCTGCCGCCGCCGTCCACCATCTTCCTCCTTTGGTGCCCTGCTCCACCAAACCCAGGTGAGAGGAGTGGGGTGAGAGGAGAAGGGGGTAGAGATGAGGAAGAGAAGGAGGGAGGTGAGAGGCAGTGCCTGCTCAGTTGCTATTGTACAGTGCCATTAACATTTTTTTTGAGGGGAGGGGGAGTCCCTTTTTTGTCTGGCGAGTAGCGTTTTGCATAATTTGTTGAGCCCTGTGTGTGTGTGTATGTTTTGTGATGTCCATCTCTGGTGGCATCATCTTGTAACGACAGAAAAAGGATGGTTTAAGGTTTGAGCACTGCAAGAAAGATTGGGCTGGAGGCAGTTACAATTAAATTATTTATTAAATAGGCATGAAGCCAAAACACTAAAATACAGGGAAATCCTCTGACACGTTTCCTGCCTTGACGGCACTTTATCAAAGAACCGTCAAGTCAGGAAACGCGTCTGAGGATTTGCCTGTATGTTAGTGTTTTGGCTTCATGCCTATTAAATAAATAATTTAATTGTACCCGGCTCCAGCCCAATCTTTCTTGCAGTGCTCAAACCTTAAACCATCTCTTTTCTGTAAACTCCATCGGGATTGAAGCACGCCAACACGGAACAAACGAAAACTGTGGACGTGAGTATACTATATGGATTAATTTATTTCTATTTTTGTCCATAGACAGGGTGGTCTTTTTTACACGGATCACACGATACAGAGCAGGGGGAGAAGATGGAGAGATCCGGTCGAGCTATTGTAGACATGGTAGTTCCCAAGACGCCTCACATCAGCTGTAGATCACCTGTATACCCCCTGTCTCCATAGAGGGCTCCAGTAAGATAACTAATATTGTCCTCCTCTGTCGGGATCGCACGAAGTGGAGCAGGGGGAAGAGAACAGTAGAAGTCCGGTGACGACCATGGCGGTGTCTTATTGTGGACATGGGAGGTCCCTAGATGCCACACATCAACTGAAGACTGCTTATCTTACCCCTGTTTCCACTGAGGACTCCGGTAAGACACCAACGAGCGGGTTCCTTCACTGTCGGGAACACGCAAAGCGGAGCAGGAGGAGAGAGCTTTGGAGTGGTGACGTGTGCCGTGGCCACAAGACACAGAGACGCCGTATGTGAGTTAAGATCTGCCTACACACCTACCTGTCCCTGCGGAAGTCACCGCTTATTCATTAGGTGAAGGACTATTATGTATCTTTGACCACACAACACTGGGCTATATTTTTGGACATTTATATGTTTATCCATTATATATGGTTTGTTGCGTATACATAGTTGATTTCAGAAGAATCTTTGTACTTGATTGTGGATCAGTGTTTTATATACACATTGCGGGACATTAGAAGCATCCTTACAGGATTAATATCCTACTTCACATCTTGTAACAACACGTCGCCATGGCAACATGATGCCTAGACTCATATGGCCCCAAAGGGTATAAAGGCACTTGGGTGTTTCCTCTAGTGTGTATTCCTTCTCTGTGCTTTTGAGTGGGATCCCTCAGAGTTAAATGCTTGAAGGTGTTTTTCGTAAGGCCCCAAAATAGGAAAGAGAGAGCAATAATAGCGCAGAGCGAAATTAAGCGTATAAAAATTTATCTCACTGTAATAAGGACTTATCCCTGTTTAAGGCAGCACTATAAGCCTCTAATGGTCTGAGGAATCCAGCAGGGAGCTGGGTAATTATGCTAGACAATTAACCAGCTCCACCTTGTTAATCAGAAAAGGGTAAAAACATCCTGCTGGGAACAGACCCAGAGACTCCCTTGAGCACACAGGTATGACTCTGTGCTGATAACAAGACACCAGGGGACCAGACCTCATTTCCTGGACACAGAGGACCCAGGAACCTGCCAGAGGCTGGCCCCTCTGATACATCAACCAGACTCACAGACTGACACAAAGAGCCCCTGTTTACAGGTACCAACCTATCACCCCAAAGTCTAAAAGGTAAGTGGTTTTTCCCCCTAGCCTTGTAGGTAGGGACTGGGGAAGTGAGTTAGCCCTTACACATGGACAGGTGTTTTGTTTCTGTGTATATTGCCTCTTGTAGGTAGGACGATGAATTATTTACACATGTATCTAACCTTCCCTTTCTGTACCTTCAATTGAATATAATATACACTTTCCTGCTGATATTTTATTGATATTAAGGTTGAGTAGTGAGGTCTACCATGTTGTTCATAAGTCTGTCCTTTCCTCTGACTGGGTCTCCCCCTTTAAAATGACATCACCAGAAAGAAAATGGCTGCCATCACATGATAATCCACAGGAACCCAGAAGTGTGACTCTGCCGCGAGACTAAGATTTGCCGAGTGCTATCGGCTACCATCGCTGTGTGACAAATTTCGTCGAACGAGAGTGGTCTAAACACTTGCTTTTATCGTGGAGCATGTGAGTTTGTATGGACTCACTGCTCACCTGTGTTTTTTATTTATAAAAAGTGTTCTGTACTATGTCTATTTTCACTTTTATTGTATGAATTTGAGAACCCCTGATCTATCTACATACCACGCTGGAAAAACATCCATATATGTTTTAACATCTGGATTCCATTTCCACCACGTGAGTGGGCATCTACTGTTTCACGCATATTCCCTAGTGTGTATTTGCACTGAATATTTACCATTTATATGCAGAGGGTTTGTGCTTTGGAAGTTGTGTTGTGACTTGTTTGTACTATAAATATTCCAGTCTGGTTGAAATCAATAGGATTTTTTATTTCATGCATCTTGAAGCAAAGTCTCTGCCACAGAACTGATCCACACTTGCCTTTATGCCCCAAAGTGTTGAGCAATTGAAGCTTCAGCCAGGATGCAAAGGAGGTTGGGGATCTATGTATCAAGAATTTATTTTGCGCTAACACATTTGCGTAATTCTTTTCTACCGTGTTTTGAGCTAAAAAGAAAGTCGCCAGGAAAAGTAACACAAGTCGCACATTTCTTAATACATAGGGCGGAGTCACATTTACAGGACTAACTACTCGCAGACGTACCCAAAAATGGCGCAACTAAGATTAATACATAGACGCTGCCTGCTGCAGGTATATTTATTTAAACGGTATAAAGAAAAGACTATGGCGCTCCCCTAGGATTAATACCTATTAAAATAAAGGTAGTAATACAAAAAGGGATATCAATGAAATACTAGCCCTTTATATTGTACTCTGGATTGCAGCTCAACCGATAGAGGATCCTTCCTTGATCCTCTCAAATCAATCGTAGTAGAAAATTGGTGAGCGCATTGGAGTCATCAAAAAAAAAATATATATATATATATATATATATATATATATATACTGAGTTAAGTTATGGTGAGTAAAAAAAGTGACAAAAACCCTCCACAGGAAAGCAAATATGCAAATATAGCTGTATGCTCATCTGCATGACTTAGGCAGGTCTGCAACCCCGCCTTTCCCCATTATCACCCAGCATACAGCACTTCCACAGCAGCAAGGGATTCTGGGAAATGACATGCAAATGAGCACACAGTGTCACTTTTTGCCTCAATAACCACTTTTAACATGGTTCCCTATAGGCTTAAGCTTGCTGCATGGTCACAGCTTTGAGCACAGCCAGGGTTAAGGTGCATACCCAGAAAACCACCCACAGACAGCTGTTTCGACCTTGATGGGTCTCATCAGTGTGGGGTTGATTTTACTGGGAATGCAAGAGAGGCTATAAACAAAGTTAATAATGGAACATCTATATGTGTATCTCAAACCAATAACACAGCATACACACGGTGAGGTGATAGTAATGTAAACAATAAAAAGCTGGTGACAGCTTTACTCACACGGGCGAGTGTGAGTTTGATCACAGCAAGGTGTCTTTTTCTCCTCCAGACAGCTCGCGTACCGGCTGTGGGTTGTTCACATCAGATAGTCCTCACAGTGTTCCAAACAGGGGTGAAAATTCACAATACACACGTGTAAGATAAAGGGTGATTTATTAGTAAAAAAAGGTAAGTATACATAGACTCACATATAAATTAAGGCACATCCGGCATCCGTATCCTATGTTCTGGCTCCTTGAGGGATCCCCCTGCTCCCGCATCCGGTCGCAGAGCCTGTATCAGAGCCGTCGCACAGACACCACGTTAGCCTTCCGTGACCAAAAAAAGAACTGATCCACCAACAATAGACAACGCGTTTCGCGAGATATCCCGCTTCGTCAGGTCCTGTTGGTGGTATCCGTAGAAGCTCTCTTTATACCTCTGATGTCCTGGTCGTCAGGTGTATTGCATACTAGTTAATACTAATTAATTCAAAGAGTCCATAGTACTGCCTAATTGCGACGTCAGAAGGGAGGTTTATAACTTTATAGTATATTATAACCATTGTAAAAAATCAATTCAAGCATTTCTAAAAAGATTCCTTTAAAATTTCTTGCACATCAAATTAATTATTTAAAAACACAATTGTCCAAATTATTGCACATCATGAATTTTATAGTTGTGGTACCATATTTTAGCATAACTATAAAAGTCTTTTAACTTATAACTTATATTACAGCAAACCTTCATAAGAGTACAATTGAGCTGCCCATAATATTATGTAACATATATCAGGCTGGCTACCTATCTCCAGTTCCCAACCTTTTAAGATACATCACAACAGTCAGGAAACAATATTAAAGTTGTTACTGTCCTTTAGAAAGAGGGGTGGGAATTTATCTGCTTAGAAGCTTGCACAGGACAGCTCTGTAGTATGAGACAGCCACCTGCTACAAGCATTGGCTTCCTTATATATGTCAGGTGTGTCTGTTTACTTCCTGATTGCCCAGCTATTCTTACTATGTTACTATATTGTGGTGGATGAAGGACTCAGATGTATGTTTCCCAGGCATAATTATCAGTACCTGACTTCCCCCTGTCACAAGCACCCTTAATGTACATAGAGCTTCACAGCAGTAATACGCGTGACAATCATATAAATAACAAATAAACCATAAAGGGAAAAAGTGCTTCAGTCATAAAAGTAACATTTAGGAAAAGGAGTCCCTGCTCCGAAGAGCTTACAATCTAATTGCACTTTTTTTTAATTAGATTGGCCCTGGATTTACAAAGCTTTTAAAAACATATGGTTCAGGCATACCCCGCGTTAACGTACGCAATGGGACCAGAGCATGTATGTAAAGCGAAAATGTACTTAAAATGAAGCACTACCTTTTTCCCGCTTATCGATGCATGTTCTGTACGGCAATCATCATATACGTGCATAACTGATGTAAATAACACATTTGTAACAGGCTCTATAGTCTCCCTGCTTGCGCACAGCTTCGGTACAGGTTGGGTGTCGGTATTGCTGTCCAGGACGTGCTGACAGGCGCATGCGCAAGCTGCTGTTTGCCTATTGGGCGATATGTCCTAACTCGTGAGTGTGGCCTCTGAGGGTCTGCAGGTCCCTTCTGTGCACCGGCCATGTGTCTCCAGCAGGCCCATCCAAGGCCCCAGGTAAGCCCATATGCCCCAGGACACTCTTATACCACCCTCCCTGGCCCTTATACCACCCATAGTGTGTGTATGTCCTATGGGACACTAAATCAGTCAGCTCTGGCAGCTCAGAAAATACATCTGGAAACTGGTCACATAATGCTAGTAGGTCTGACCTTTGTTCCGTTGTTAACTGCTTTCCCATAGGGACCTGAAGGTCATTGTAAGTACTACCCTTTAGATGCTGTGGACCCAAATCCGTCTCTCCTTCCCCAGGGTGGATGAATAGCGATCGCATTGATTTCCAGGGTTTCAGGAGGTTTACGTGGTAGATTTGTTTACCCTTACTGGACCCTGGTTGAGAGATCTCATAGTTCACCTCCCTGGTGCGGCGGAGAACTTGGAAAGGACCCTGCCATTTCGCAAGGAGTTTACTCTCTGAAGTCAGTAATAGCAGCATCACTTGGTCCCCAGGTTGGAAGACCCTTATGCAGGCATTTTGGTTATACTGCCTCTCTTGACGTTCTTGAGCAGATTAAAGATTTTCCTTAGCAAACCGACCTATCATGTCTAGGCGATTTCTAAGGTCTATGACATACTGAATGGTATTTTTGGAGGGGGAGGGCTCCTCCTCCCAGGATTCCTTCAGTAGGTCCAGAATACCCCGAGGTTGGCATCCATATAGGAGCTCAAACAGGGAGAAACCTGTGGATGCCAAGGGAACGCCTCGCATCGCAAACAATAGAAAAGGGAGAAGTTCATCCCAAGCTCGCTTTTCAGTATCCACAAACTTCTTAAGCATGGTTTTTAAAGAGCGTTAAACCTCTCTACCAATCCATCACTCTGAGGATGGTAGATCGAGGTCCGGGCAGAATTAACCTCCAATAAATTCAGGACATCCTGCATTAACTTCGCCATGAAGTTTGTTCCCTGGTCGATTAACATTACCTGGGGCACTCCTACCCGAGAGAACAGCTCCAGCAGCCTGTGAGCTACCTGTTTAGCAGTGGCTGATCTCAGGGAGAAGGCCTCAGGATATCTGGTGGCATAATCTACAACAACTAATATGAATTTATGTCCCTTCGCAGAGGGTTCTAAAGGTCCTACCAGATCTACAGCAATCCTCTCGAATGAGACTGATACCAAGGGCAGAGGAACCAAGGGAACCAGCTTCTGTCCCTTTTGGCTAGTTAACTGTCATTCTGGATATGTCTCACATAGTTTCATGATGTCACCATGTATGCCTGGCCAGTAAAACCGGGATGAGATGCGGTCCGTGGTCTTATCTCTGCCCAGATGACCACCTCATGGGAGAGTATGGGCTAGGGTAAACACTGTTTTTAAAAAAAAAATATTTTTCCTTTATTGGTGTCTTTTGAAGCACTTACATGTAGATCATGATATAACATTCACAGCATAGCATGACAATTCGTTGTAAAATACAGGCACGTGGCAGTGAGATATTCTGAGACACACAATAAACCTTGTTTTTCCATTTTCAGTGGTGAAAAGAGAGTGGATGACAAGGGACGGGTGGATAGTTGGGAGCGACATGGGGAAAAAGAGGGGGAGGGAGGGGTGAAGGGAGGGGGGAGGGGAGGGGCGCATCGGCCCTCGTCCGCAAGGGTATTAGTGTTGGAGCAGGGCTCGCATCAGTGTCGGGGCCCCCGACCCCGGCCAAGGTTCCCAGGTTCTATAGAATTGAGGCATTCTTTGCTTCAACATGGCTGTCAGTCTCTCCATATTCATGACCCCGTCTATCCTTTTGATTACTGTTCTCCTGGAAGGGGCCTTACCTTGCTTCCAGATGCAGCATCTGGCGGCCGTTAGGATCGCCGAGGAAAGTCTGGCTATAGGGGCGGGAAGGTCTTCAATTGGTTTCCCCAGCACGTACGTCAGGGGGTCCAGGGGGACCTCTAAATCCAAAGTTTTAATCAAGAGATTCTGGATCCTGATCCAGAACCTCTGGATCTTCGGGTATGTCCACCAAATGTGGGGCATGTCCCCCCCTTTGACCACATCCTCTCCAGCACATATCCGAGGTGCCTGGGTAGATCTGGCTCAGTCTACTCGGGGTCAGGTACCATTGGAATAAAATTTTATAGATATTTTCCTTTGTGACTGAGCAAATTGATGTTCTGGTGGCAGCTTCCCAGATATCCTCCCAGTCCTCCAGGTCTATAGGGGTATTCAGATCAGCGCTCCATTTTTGCATATAGGAGTGTGTGGAGGGGGATTGAGATGGCTCTAGTGTTCTGTATACTTCGGAGATTAAGCCTCTCTGATATTCTCCTTTGAGACAGAGGGTCTCGAATCTGGTGTGCGCTGGGAATTTTAAGCTCGGGGATTGGGCTCTCAGAAAGTGCCTAATCTGAAGGTATTTGAAGGTGGGGAGGTCTGGGGAGGAGAACTTATTCTTCAGTTCTTGTAGGGGCAGGACCTCATCGCTTTCCAGCAGATCCGCAATGACTCTGATATTTAGGCCCTGGAATTGGCCAAATTGGGTACAGGAGCAGCCGGGTGGGAAGTCTGGGTTCCCGAAAATGGGGGTGAGTTGCGAGGGGGATGAAGCTAGGCCATGTTTCCCTTTGGTTTTAATCCATGTAGACCACGTGCACCTCATTGCCCCGAGGTCGAATCTCAGGGGCCTTCTGCTTTTGTGGGTCTGAGACCATAATAGGGCCGAGAGGGGGGTGGGGGCCGCGTGGTGTGTCTCTATCTCCAACCAGCAATTGGAGGTTGGGGGGTTATTCCAGACCACCACCTGCCTCAGCTGGGCCGCCTGGTAATATCTGACTACATCCGGGGCCCCCAGGCCCCCTCTCGTCTTTGACGCCAAAAGCACCGATCTCGGCACCCTAGGTCTGCGTTGCCGCCATATAAAGCGGAGAATATGGGCCTGCATGTTTCGCAGTTCTGCTAGCGGGACAGGGACTGGGAGGGTTTGAAAGTAGTAAAGTAATCGGGGGAGGACATTCATTTTGGTGGACACAATTCTTCCAAAAAAAGAGATCTGATGGGCATGCCAGGCCTCCAAGTCTCTTGATCTGGCGAAAAAGAGGGGGGTAGTTGGCTTGATATAGCGAAATGTATGAGCTTGCTATTTTTATCCCTAGATATTTGATGTGGGAGTTATTCCACTTATATTTGAAATTAGTTTGTAAGAGTTTCCATGTAGGGTCTGGGAGGGAGATGTTGAGCGCCTCGGACTTGTCCGTATTTATTTTGTAATCGGACACTCGACTAAATTGGTCCAACAGTTTCTCGAGGTTGGGGAGGGAGGTGTGCAGTTCGGTCAAGGTCAGAATGACGTCATCCGCAAACAGGGAAATTTTGTATTCCCTGTCTGCGATTGGAATGCCCTTTATGCTGGGTTCAGCTCTGATCCTTGCAGCTAGTGGCTCTATTGATAGGGCAAATAGTAGGGGGGATAGGGGGCAACCTTGCCTGGTACCATTTTTTATCGTTATTGTGTTGGAGTGCCCTCCTTGGAGTTTTAAAAGAGCGGTAGGGTTGGTATAGAGGGCTCCCACCCCTTCGAGGAACGGACCCGAGAAACCAAACCGGAGCATAGTTTGGTCGAGAAAGGACCATTTGATTCGGTCGAAAGCCTTTTCGGCGTCAAGGCTTAGAATCAAGGCCTGAGACTTATTGAGGTGAATGTGGTCTATGATATTAATAATTTTGCGGGTGTTGTCAGAGGCCTGTCTTCCTGACACAAAGCCCACCTGGTCTATATGAATCAATCTGGGGAGAATAGGGTTCAGTCTGTTTGCTAGGATCTTACTGAAAAGCTTGAGGTCAGTATTGAGTGGGGAGATCGGTCGATAACTACCGCATTGTAGCGGGTCTCTACCCTCCTTGTGAATGATGGCAAGGTTGGCTGCCGATATTGTACCTGGAATTGGTTCTCCTTGTAGGAAGGAATTGAACATCTCCAATATGTAAGGGGAAAGGGATGCTGCGAATTTCTTATAGTAAGCGTTGGAGAATCTGTCTGGCCCGGGTGTCTTAGCTATTTTAAGTGAAGAGATGGCTTTGGATAGCTCCTCTTGAGTTATATCCTGGTTAAGGAACTCAAGCTCTTCCGCTGAAAGGGATGGGAGGTTACATTGGGTTAGATATTCTGCGGCCGCTTTGGCACTATCATGTTTCTGGCTGGGGTGATGGAGATTGTAGAGGTCTGTATAGAACTCAGCGAATTCTTGCGCTATTTCTTTCTCATTATACGTTATCTGTCCATTTCTGGTGCGGATTTTTGTGATCTGGGCTTTGGTCTTAACGCCCCTTAATTTCGAGGCCAGGAGTTTATCCGCTTTATTGCCCCTATCATAGAACTTCTGGTTAGTCCATTTCAGCGCTCTCTCTACCTCGTCAAGCTGCAGTACTTTTAGTTCCGTTCTTGCCTTATCAAGGGTTCTAAACACTTTTTTTGAGGAGGACTGCTTATGTTGGAGTTCTAGGGCCAAAATCTTTTCAGTGAGTTCTTTTTGCGCTTTTTGTTTCATCTTTTTTTTATAGGAGGCTAAAGAGATAAGGTCTCCTCTAATGGTGGCTTTGTGCGCTTCCCAGAGCATTGCTGCTGTCGAGACCGAGCCTTTATTTATTTGAAAAAAAGTATTTAGTTTTTGTTTGATTGTTTTGACCACCTGGGGGTCATTGAGGAGCGAATCGTTCAGTTTCCATTTGTATGCAGAGGTTTTGACGAACGGCAGAGAGGGTGAGTTCGAAAGGGGCGTGGTCTGACCAAGTAATTGGTCCTATGTTAGAGTGGGAGGATGCCTGGAGAACATTATTGGTACCTAGAAAGTAATCAATCCGCGAGTAAGACTGATGGGGGGGCGAGAAGAACTTTAGTCCATATTAGAACATATCAGTTCATATTAGAACCCCCCTATGGCCGTTTAGTTCAAGCTGAACTTCTCCTCGACCCGGCATGTGGGGGGGAGAGGGAGAGGGGAATGCTGGCGACCCCCGCATTTTTCCGCACGTCTCTGTTTACGTGTTTTTGGGGAAAAATCTCTGAGGAAAAAGGGAACAAGTCTCCAGGCTTCTCCGGTACCGGAAAAGTAGGCCCAATAGGAGTAGGGGCCAACAATGTTTCGAAGTAGGGCCAGTCTCGGCCAAGTAGAACAGGAGCAGGTAGCCAGGGAGCAACTCCTACTAGCAGTCAAGCCTCTCGATAGTTGATGCGGAGGAGGATGTTCGCTGTCGGGTATTTCTTTGTATCCCCATGGATACATTCGATATTCCTTGTAGCGTCATAGGATAGTTGGTTGTTTGGAATTAGGCCCTCTAGGATCAGTGTTTTTCCAGATCCCGAGTCCACCAGGGCTTTAACTGTTTTCCCCTCCAGAGATGCTGGGACCCACCACGGATCGTGGTTCCCTATAAGAGAAGCAGTGGCAGTGGTGGCTTTTCCATTTTGGCTTTATTTCTGTTAAATCATGTCACAGTGTAATATGTCATGTGTTGTTGTTCATCTGAGGTTGTATTTACCTAATTTTAAGACCTGCTAAGGAACAGATGATTGTTATTATGTCCTGATATGTAAAACCATAGAATTCAAAGAGGGTGTACTTTCTTTTTCACACAACTGTATGTATGTGTAGCCAGGGTCCCTCCGGTCCCCCTGTCTCCCGGTTCCTTTCCCCCTTACGTGTGTGCTGCTGCGGGGGCGAGTGCGTCACCAGGGGCGACATCAGTGGCAGGGCGCAGCCATATTTATTCTGTCCGCGCATGCGTGGAGGCTCGCACATGCGCAGACGCGATGCAGCGGCCATTACAGGGAGTGAGAAGTGGCAGAAACGGCGCTCCATAGTCAGGGACATTCCCCAGTTCGCACATGCGCAGTTAGCAGCGGCGGCGGCCATTACAGTTCCCGCACGCGGTCCTAATGTTAAAGAGCTCTGCAAAGGACTACAACACCCAGCAGCCTCTGGGGACTGCCCTATGATCCCTGTCACATGCAGCCAGACAGCCAAAAGGGCTTGCAGCTACTCCTGCTGGAGAAA
This sequence comes from Ascaphus truei, assembly GCF_040206685.1. NCBI lineage: Eukaryota > Metazoa > Chordata > Amphibia > Anura > Ascaphidae > Ascaphus > Ascaphus truei. The sequence continues at coordinate 35,303,729 of NC_134489.1, forward strand.
GATACAATGTTGCGCACAGACCATGCGTCAGTTGGTGCTGGGATAAGGCAGGGGAAGGTGTTTGTAGGGAGCAGAGCTTCTTACACTAGGCCAGGTTACCTCCTAGGCCCCAGCTAGGCCCAACTCCCCTTCAGTTTGTGGCTGCTCTAGGGAAGGCCCCTTAGGGAGGGACTTTGCCCTGTTAGCAGTCAGCTTAGTCAGGGACACAGCTGCCGTGCTGCGTGCTCTGAAAAGAAGGGTCAGTGTGAAGTGTCAGTGTGCAAGGAATCACTCTCTGCAGCTGCAGAGACAAGAGACTTTCCAAAGGTGGATCCCTCCATGCGGGAGCCACCCACCGCCAGGCAGAGTTTCAGGACGTCGCAGAGGAGATCGCAGAGCGGCGGATCCTTTGTGAAGTATGTGCAGCCCCAGGTGCTAGAGCACTGGGGCAGGTATCTTATTTTACGTGCACCAACATATCGGTACATCAGGCGCTGATCCCGCCTATAGGTTTTGGGTCTCCTAGTGGACTTGTGGGACTCTGGATACACGGTGTTGGGGGAGGAATAAGGTGTGGGGGTTAAGGCCCTGTGAGAAGACGGGTAGTTGTGCCTAGTATTGGTATAGAGGGACACTGTTATTATTGTTGATGTATGTGCATTGTGTTTATCTGCCCATATAGTAAACCTGTGTTATATATATTTTTGGTGTATGTGGTTAATATATGTGGGTCCTGTGTAGGGGACATTCTACCCTTAGAATCCTACACAGGTGGAGGCGTTGTAATTATAAGATCGTTCCAGAGGATACACCCAGACTCTCACTGGCGGAGGTTCAGGCCTCCTGTGAACCTGACAGGTAAAAGCACCACACACCTGGTAACATACATATACAGTAGGTTCCCCTTCACATGCACTCTATATGCGATTGGGTGGGGGAATATGCGTTACAAATGTATGTATGTAGTTTTTTAAAGCAACAGTCCAAGCTGCAGTTTTTTTTTTTTTTTAACCCTTTAACATGTGCATCAATACAATCCACATAATGATACGTAATTAGCTAAGTTGCCGATCAATCCGTTCCCCTGCGATTGATCGGTGAAGATTCATCTCGGGGGGTTCACTAAATGGCTGTCAGTGCAGCAGAAGAGGCACCAAAGATGCAAAGTTCTGTGGGGAAGATCGTGTGACCAGACAGTCACTATATACAATTGGTGCACTGCTAGATAGAGGGCAGGGCTCAAAAAGGGGTGTGCCAGAGCCTGTTTCACAAGAGGAAGGGGACGTGACTTTGTAAATGATTGCTATAGAAACAAAAAATGTTTGTTACATTTTTTAATTAAATTAAAATGTAATTCAGTTTTTTTTTAAAAAAATGCTACAAATATTTTCTTAGTACAGAACTGATTTACTGGTATAAAAAAAAACACATGTAGGATATTGCTTGGTCTGCAGCTTTAAGCTTTCCATGCAACAGATCTGTGTTATAGGAGAGGCCTGACTAATTGCAGTGGAAAATCCTGATTGTGATCCCTATGCAAGCTCATTATAAACTCTGGAAATACCCTAATACAACTGAAATTGCGCGTTTTTCAAGGCAGAGAATTATTGCATCTGTACTGTTCTACATGGTAATGTCTCCCCCAAAAAATGTTGCAGTGTTTTTTTTTTTAAGTTTTAAAATACATGCAATACCTAATACCATATTTACAGCACTAATTATTTTTATTTCTTTACACGCTTTCCTGTTTACGTTTTCTTTGTAAGTTTCCTGTTTCTTAATGTAACGGTGTTTCCCCTCACCCGGTGGGAGATTTGTCCATTACTACGGTGTATGGTGCATATACCTGCTGGCAACAGGAGGGCTGAGTCGTCCGCCGGTGGCAGTGGGGACACAGGACCAGGTTTCTGGGGTTCGTACCCCACATATATCTTTAGCAGTGCAGCGCCTCCATCTGCCGTGGGCTCCAGGAACTGAAGGTGATCTCCCACGGTAGAACTTATTCCCTCTCCCCCCAGTAAGGTCACGCACCAGGCAGGAGGTATATAACAACAGGAATGGTTTATTGTCTTCTGTACAGCACAGTTACACAGCAGATGCAGTACTCTCAGCGCTCACTGAAGGATGGTCCCTGGACTGCCACTACAGGCCAAGGGCACCCGCAGCCGTCCAAGCTCTTCCCCACCTCCCTAACAGAGGTCTGGTCCACACTCACATTTCCCCGGAGGGAAGAGCACAAGGGAAGGCCCCAATCTCAGGCTCCCTGATGTGTGACCTGCCTTCCTCAGTGGGGAAAGGACAATACTAAATTTAGGGCGGTACTGCCTATAAGTACTGCCAGGAGGAGGGCACCAAGTGTGGCTCATGATTGGTCATGCCTAGGCCTGATGTCACCACCTCCAGCTGTCACTCAAGTGCAGCTCCTCGGAGGGGGAAAACCTCATATCAACTACTGGCAACCTGATTGTACCAGGGTTTACTGCCAGCAGCCCAAGGGCAGCATAGTAGCCATCAGGTGACCTGGCTACATTAATAAATAGCAGGTTTTTATTTATTAAACAGGTGATACCGTGAAAGTACGGTAAACAAAAATTTAATTGCAACTTGAGTGAACCAGATAACATTTAGATGAAAATAACTGGGTTTTTTTTAATGTTGATGTTACTTCCAGTTTTGTGGGCATGCAGCACGCTGAGGCTGCATTGTGGGACTTTCCTCACTAAGAGGCTTATCATGGGAGGGAGTGACTCGGGGGCCCAGTTTGGTATCCAGCGGATATCTCCGTGCTAACTCACACAAGGCATAAACAGGAAACCTGCTTTGCTTTGGCCTGCTTGCTGATGGAAAGAAGCAGTAATGAAAAAAACAAACACATCTTTGCCAGATGGAAAAGCAGAGATCTGGAGAGGTGGCTCAGCAGCACCACCTTGTGTCCAGGCGATGGAGGACACAGAACCCTTTCACAAACACTCAAATGTCCACTATATCCAGCCCCCATGCATTTCAGATACAGGCAACAAAATAAACATAACTCTTTGCGCTCCGCGTTTTCAGATCCAATGCAATAAGTCAGCTTTATCCATTAATGTCCCATTATTTTCAAATGCACAAAAACAAGAGTAATTTTTGCAAAGTGTAAAGTTTTGATAAAAGAAAATGTACCTTTTATAAACAGGCAGATATGCCAATTCCTGGTAGTGCAGTGCCCCCTTGTGGTATTAGTTTTAATGTCCCTACAGAAAAGCAGATGTGAGATGTACAGTATGAAAAAGCGAATCGGGGCACTACGGCTTTACTTAAAGATAATCCATTTAGTTAAGCCATAAATATGACATTTCGACCTATACTCAGGCATTTCTCAAGTGGCACTTTTCCCTTGAGAAAGGCCTGAGTATAGGTCGACACGTCGTATTTATGGATTAAATCAGGGGTACGCAAAGTTTCTTACATGCGCCCCCGTCTCCTCTTCCCCCCTGGCTCGCGCCCCCCTCCCTACACTGCTCCGGCATCAAATGACGTTGCGGGGTCATGTGACGTCACGTCATTTGACGCCAGGTTGCCATGGAGGAGCATCGCTGGAAGGGACCCCCACTTTACACACCCCTGGCTTAGATAAACAGATTATCTTTAAGCAAATCCGTAACCCCCCTCGATTCGCTTTTACTTCACTGCGTATTTTGGATCACTGACAGGTTTTCCCTGGTCTCGGGAGCACCGGTAATTGTATCGATTTATTAATTCTATGGTGTACAGCAAAACCCCTTGTTTTGCATTGAGATGTACAGTATGGCATGATAGAATACCAGGGCTGGTCTTTGACTTTCTGAGACCCTAAGCTATGTTAAGTTTAAGAGGCCCCAAAATTTAGTAGAAGATTTATTATTCTGACTTAAGGAACCATTGCAAAATATAAACATGAAACTGAAATGAATGAGAGCGTTATACTAGCGTTGTTATATGCTAAGATGACGATGTAAAGCTGAAATGGACGGTGTTTGCACATCACATTCATTTTAATATAAAAACATTTTCTTTCAGGCTTTTTGGAAAGCAAAGTCAAAGGGAGAAGGAACGGCCCAGTGAGTAAAGACACTGACTGGCACAGAGTTTGAAGCAGGGGACCTGGTTCCTTGTGACCTTGGGCAAGTCACTTTATCTCCCTGTGCCTCAGGCACCAAAAACATAGAATGTAAGCTCCACGGGCAGGGACTGTGTCTGCAAAAATGTCTCTAAAGCGCTATGTAAAACTAACAGCGCTATACAAGAACATGCTATTATTATTATTGATGATGTCTTCAAATGATAAGCTAAGAAGTTTGTCACTGACAATGCACATGATGCTTAGGGTCATATTTGAACGAAAATGTCCATATTTATAGAGAACATTCTTTTCCCCAAATCATCTTTATTAATCAACCAATTTTAAAACTTGAAATGCATTAAAAAAAAAAATCTGAGGACGCATGCGCGACGTGGAGGAGAATGGAGTACTAACTCTTGAGCTCCGCTCCCACCGGCACTTATAATTTAAATAAAAGCAGCAGAAACGAATATATCAAGGCTCAGCACACAGCATAATAAACATTAACACCCACAGATGGCATCCAGCAAAGCAGCGCGGACCAGGAGCCAGCCGGTCTCCACATATTTAAAGAGAAAGGGGGTGACCCCACCGGACAAGCCGGAATCTCCCGCGCGGGCTAATAACATGGATCCCGAAATCGATCCAACTGCTGAGGAGGACAGAGACGAAGAGATGGTCCGACGCAAAGATTTAAAAAAGTTTTGCTCCAAAATGCAAACATTCTTTAAAACAGAACTCTGGGCCATCAGGAAGGATGTAGACGCATTGGGTGAGCGAACGGCCACCCTAGAAACAACCACGGAAGAAACATCATATCGCCATATCGCAAACACAAGATCAAGTTTCCATACTAAATGATCGGATTAAACTGCTTGAAGATAAAGCAGAAGATGCAGAAAACCGTGACAGACGGTGTAATATTAGACTGCGGGGGGTCCCTGAAAGCGTCCTGGACCCAGAAGACTTCACGAATAACTGGCTAGAAAATCTCTTCCCTGACAAACCAGAATATGAAATACGTTTAGACAGGTGCCACAGGGCTTTACGAAGGAAGCCTCAACAAAGCGATCCCCCCAGAGATATTGTGGCCCGTTTTCATCACTATCGCACCAAAGAAGAGGTGTGCAGGATTGCCAGAGAAGCAAGGTCTCTGGAGTTCGAAGGAGTCAAACTCCAGGTCTACCAGGACCTTGCCCCTGCTACCCTTACTAAAAGAAAGGCTCTGGCTCACGTCACAAAAATACTCAGAGACAATAACATTAAATACAGGTGGTTATTCCCCTGCGCTTTACTTTCTATTAAAAATGGCGTGGCACATACTCTGAGGAGTCCAGAAGACGAGGAGAGCTTCCTAGCAAAAATCGGCGTTCCAAGATCTCACCAAAATCCGTCTCACCCCCCGCCAACTAACCCGAATGGCCCCGCTCCCACCAGGAACAAAGCTGGCTCAACCCGTTCCAAGAATGGCGCAGAGGCACCTGCGACTCCAGACACTGACTGAGTCCGTCCCAGGCAGCTGTGTTCCATATGAAACCTCCCTTAAACCTTCTAAGACTCAAACACACATCTCACACTCCATCTGACACGAGGACGACCTACCAAGACCAAGGGAGAGGGACGGGATCGCGGAGCAGCTTTGTCGACAACTTCAGAACGGCAGCCATCTTCTCACGATCCTTCTCCAAGCCGAGCGGGAAACAGAATGGCTTTTTCCCGCGCGAGTGATCTGACGTCATCGCCGGGCACCTCCCTCTCGCGAGATCTGGTTTACTTCCTGAAGTGCGGGTATTTCTGGCACAGATGGGACACATCACAGGAGGCTGCACACTCTGAGATGCAGCACCTCCGGAGACTTACAATAGACTTAATGAACAACATTTAATTAGTTCCATCCAGTGTCCCATATTATCCCTTTAGTCCCATACTTGACTCGTTCCCATTCACCTTACACCTTGGGTAAAATAAATAAATAAAGTCTCATAAACCAGCACACAGTTAATAAAAACATACATACATTGTACACTATGGCCAAGGTGCTGTATACTATATATGTAGGTACTGTTGTATATATGTTCCTAAAAGCTTCTGTAGGCATCTGTATACATGTAAGTTCATATGTTTAGTTTTATTGCATATGTGTATTGCGGTATTGCATTGTACATATGCAGTGATGTAATAATGATAATAATAATAATAATAATATAAACATATTACATGTTATGTTGTGTGTATATGTGTAAGTGTTGCATGTATTGCATGTATGTATTGCATGTATGTGTTGCATGATGCATGTGTTGCATATTTGTATTGCATTATATGTATATATTGCATTGTTGCACTATTGCGTTGTTGCATTATACATATATAATAATGTAAGGATAATAATAATAATAATAGTATAAACATATTGCATGTTATGTTGTATATATATGTAGGTGTGTTGTGTGATGTGTGTATGTGGTATGTGTGATATTATATTATTACATATATGTTGCATTGTTGCATGCTGCATGCATATGTTACATTGATATATATATATATGGTTGATATATGGTTGATATATACATGGGATATACTGAAATATATATTACATCGCGTATTAAGCGCTTTATATATACTGTCATATACTGTAAGCTATGCACTATGTTCTATGTATCATACACAGTATATACTATATATTATGTACCATAGGGACTACATATACTATGCGTTGTACTAATATGCGCCGTACTTTGTACTACATGATGAAGACGGCATATATGTATATGTATATGGGGGCTATATATACTGTATACTATTATCTCCTATTTTCCTTTACCAGTATGAGTAGCAGTTCTATCCCTACCATCAATATACCTACGTTAGGGAAGGTTTAGTTAAAAGACAGTTGGTTAAGCTGATATATTATTAGGATTTAGAGGCTTTCAGTTTTTGGCGTAATATCTATATAGTTATTACACCCCAAACATTACTCAAGAGATAAGTAATTTTGTTATGTCTCATATAAACTTTAGATGATCAATTTCACAGCTAATATATTTAATTCTCTGTACATAGTAAGGGATTTAGACACGTTTATTTAAATCACAGAAACGTTAGCACCATACCTATATTATATGCCCTATATATCTGTCTCATATAGCTTATTTGTCTTGTAGATCATATGTCTTGTTTGTCATATCATATCATATGTCTTCCCTGTCCCACTTGTCAGGCAGTTCTTAGAAGTTATTTAGGTCAGTCTATTATTCATCACAAAAGTTGTTATTACATACAGCTAAAGTTACAGCTGTAACGATTCTCTGTTCTATGGTTCCTGTTTATTTTAAGGTTTCTATTTCTATTTGACATTTATAACACCCAGTTTTATCAGTCGCAATTAACAAGATAATAAATATATGGAAATTGTGCCGGAGGGAGTATCCCCGGCGACGCGCATGTGTTCCTTTTTTCGGTCCCCAATTGTTGTGGACCGACCACAAGACCCAGAGAGGTCTGTCTCCAATACAGGAGTTTGGCCCACCCATTTGGTGGAGCCAAAAGACCTATCCTCTGGGCGCAGGGGCTATCTTCGGGGGCTCCCGAGGTATGCTCTTGTTTTCTGTTTACTTTTTACTTTTTTTTCCCTTCCCTGTGATATCCCTCCTGTCTCTTCCCCTGTTCTGTCTCCCTATCCCCTCTCCTTCCCCTTCCCTCCCCTCCTAAGGACATTTGGAGCCCTGCAGACAGGTCTATATGGCATGAGAACTACAAACACAACAGACAGATTCACCGATGATATAGCTAAAAGTGAGTATATGAGTTGTTACACTAGTTACCTCTTTTACTACAACACATGGCGCTAACACTAATATCTCACAATGTAAAAGGCTTTAATAGTCCAATCAAAAGAAAATTAGCTTTTACGGACTATAAGAGAAAACAGGCGGATGTGTTGCTCCTACAAGAGACACACTTCAGTAACAAAAATCCACCTAAATTCTTAGATAAGAGCTTCTCCCAATATTTCACCGCCTCAGCCTCAGCCAAAAAAAGAGGAGTAGCCATCCTATTCAGTAACAGTGTCCCATTTATCGCCCAGACAATTAAAAAAGACGCTGAAGGCCGCTTTATTATTGTAATTGGAACGATCCATGAACAGCCTATCACATTGGCTTCACTATACGCCCCCTGCATACAAGATGCAATTTTCTTTGAAAAGTTTTTCAAAATACTAAACTCAGTAGCTAAAGGATGCATCATAGTAGCAGGAGATTGTAATATTACAATGCATTCGGCATTAGATAGATCAGGAGGAGGAGTCTCTGACAATAAAAAGACGCAATTCGCCCTTCACAAAGGCCTAAAAGATACCCAGTTAGTGGATATATGGAGAGAACTCCACCCATCTACCAGAGATTATACTTTTTATTCCCACCCGCATACCTCATATAGTAGAATTGATTACCTCTTTATCTCGTGCCATCTGGTTCCTATGGTCACTCATTCAGAGATCCATGATATTTCATGGTCCGACCATGCACCAATAGAGCTAAGGTGCAACAATATCCGGGCCAATCGACCAGGTGCAAACTGGAAACTTAACGAATCTATTCTTAAGATACCTGAAATTTGTGATGTTATAGATCAAGAAATAGCTCAATTTTTTGAGATAAACACAGGCTCTGTGGAATCCCATATGATTCTCTGGGAGGCTCATAAAGCAACCTTAAGGGGCATATTAATCAATATCACAGCTAAGAGAAAACGAGAAAGAGATTCCAAAATCAAAACACTCCAAACCAAACTACATTCTCTTCTCTCAAACCACAAAACCAACCCTGATCCACAAACAACAAGGGATCTAAAAGATACAAATATAGAATTGAATATGTTATTGACTTCCAGGGCAGATAATTCCCTAAGTTGGTCCAAGAGGAAGTTTTACGAAAAAGCTAACAGGCCGGATACGATGCTAGCTCGAGCGCTAAAAGATAGGCAATCTAAGTTTAACATCCAAGCTATACGCTTAAAATCGGGCATACAAACAGCCAATCCCAAAAAGATAGTAGAAGAATTCGGTTCATTTTATGGTTCCTTATATGACGGAAGGAAAGTGGCACATAATAACAATACGAGCAAAGCATTAAGAGATTTCTTAGCTAGCTCAAAACTGGAGAGATTGACAGAGCAGGACAGAAAGGCTCTGGGCGCCGACTTCACATTAGAAGAGGTGTCACAAGCCATTAAAGAACTTAAACCATCAAAAGCGCCAGGACCAGATGGTTTCTCGGGGCTATATTATAAGAAGTTCTCTATCTTACTTGCCCCTCGGCTGCTCCACATGTTCAATGCTATATTAGCAGGAGCACCTATCCCCGGAGATATGCTGCGGGCGTCTATATCATTAATATATAAACCTGGCAAGGATCCGCTGAACTGTAAAAGCTACAGGCCAATTTCCTTAATCAATACCGATATAAAGATATATGCTAAATTGTTGGCCAACAGATTAAGTCTAATCCTACCCAGACTAATACATCCAGATCAGGTCGGCTTCATCAAAGGGAGGCAGGCAGCGGATAACACTCGACGATTTATTGATCTGCTAGAATTGGCAAACAAAAATAATGCTCAAACCATGTTATTAAGTCTGGACGCAGAAAAAGCTTTTGATAGGATAGACTGGCCATATCTTCAAGAGACGCTAGCAGCATTTGGCTTTGGGGATCGGTTGAGTGGAGCGATTATGTCGCTGTACTCGGGCCCAACCGCCAGGGTTATACATCAGGGCTTCCCCTCACTCCCATTCCAAATTCAAAGTGGCACAAGACAGGGATGCCCATTATCTCCCCTCCTGTTCGCCCTATGTATAGAACCCCTGGCGGCACGCATTAGAGATAATTCGGACATCTCAGGGTTAAACGCTTATTCCCAATCACATAAAGCGGCCCTGTACGCAGACGATATCCTACTAATCATTTCAAAACCCCTCACTTCACTACCTAACCTATTTGACCTACTAGACAAATTTTCTAAGGTCTCTGGGTTCAAAATAAACCAATCCAAATCCGAAGCTTTGAATATCAATCTCCCTAGACATACGGAGAAACTACTGAAACTAAATTTTAAATTTAATTGGCAAATGAAATCTATAAAATACCTAGGGATCCACATCACCAAAGATGCAAAAAGCATCTATAATGCAAACTATCCCAACCTGATTTGGACATTAAAACAAGACCTTATCAGATGGTCTTCCAAGAAGATTTCTTGGATAGGTAGGATACATAGCGTTAAAATGAATCTACTTCCCCGTATCCTATACCTCTTCCAGACATTGCCTGTGCCACTCAAACTGAAGGATATACTCTCACTTCAGTCTGCAATATCTAACTTTATCTGGGGAGGAAAAAAACCGAGAGTTAATAAACTAAATATGAAAAGACCTACCTTAGCAGGTGGCTTAGCGGTACCCTGCCTGTTATCATATTACAAAGCGGCTCAATTAAGTCAAATTATACAATGGCATTCAGACCCTAAATTGAAAAGATGGGTGGAATTGGAAAGTTCTGCTTGCTCTCCATTAGAGCTTAGCAACCTGATTTGGCTACCTAAAAAAGCGAGGAAAACCGCTGCCCTACCGCTCACCTCATTGACCAACTCCATATCGGTTTGGGAAGCAACAAACATAAAAAACTCACTCACATCAGGACGTTCTCTGATGTCCCCCATTTGGAATAACCCATGTTTTGCACCTGGCCTAATTGGTACAAATAGTTCAATCTGGAAACTAAAAGGATACAATAGAATCAAGGATATGGAAGGATATAATCTGAAAATTAAAACATTCGACCATATCAGATTAGAAAAAGATTTGCCCCACTCAGAATTCTATAAATACCTCCAGATTAGAGCATTCTATAACAAATTTGCCCCGTACCCTCCCCTGACGAAATTCGAAAAGCTCTGCCGGGCAGAAACCGACACTAAGGGACTTATATCTACGATCTATGGAGAGGTAGTCGAATCTGCTAGATCTAAACAGCAAACACCTTCATTCCAGAACTAATGGGAGATAGATTTAGGGGAATCCCTAGATGATGAGGATTGGGACTCCATATTTCTAGCCACTGCCAAAAGTTCCATATGCACCACACTGAAGGAGAACGCATATAAAGTTCTTATGAGATGGTACCTCACCCCACTAAAATTATCGAAATACATACCAGGGTCCTCCCCATTGTGCCCCAAACAATGTGGAGGAACAGCTGATCTGTTACATATGCTGTGGTCTTGCCCGTTGATAACCCAAATCTGGGAAAAAATTAGAAATTGGATTCAGAAGATTTTTGACCTCTCTATTCCCCCTGACCCTTGGCTGTTTCTATTAAACAGACCTTTAAAGGATCTATCAAAGTCACATAACAAATTAATTGCTCATTTTGCAATAGCCACGCGGTGTGAGATTGCAGCACTATGGAAACGCCCCGATATTCCAATTATCCCAAAGATTCGGAATCGTATTTGGTTTATCTGCCAGATGGAAAAATTAACAAGTTTAGTTAATGATACTGGCGATAACTTTCTAAAAGTCTGGACCCCTTGGTTAGCACAGACAGACATCCCTGGGGTAGAGCGTGACACAATTTGGCTTTAATAGTAAGAAATGCGTTCTCCTACAGGAGAGTAAAATAACTACCCCCACACACACAATGGGATCAACTACTTAAAGCTGAATAAAGCCCTAGTTATAGCCTTACAACTCATGGGCCATCTATGCTTCAAGAAAAACTAGCCTTGTTATATCCTTCCCTACCAACCACCTTTACCTCCTCCCCTTTCCCTTCTACCCCCCCCAACCCTTCCCTCCCTTTTTTTTTTTTTTTTTTTTTCATTATTATTATTTATTATTTGTTCACCTGCACTCGCACGACCGAGTAGGGCTCGAAAAGTTGTGCGATTCTCATATATGTGATCCAAAGCCCACATTACATGTGCTATTTTATATTGTGCATGCATATAATGTTCACTCTGTATACCATGCATTTGTTCACAATAAAATACAAGTTATAAAAAAAAAAAAAAAAAAAACTATGTTTGAGGCCTCTCATATTGTGAGTGCCTAAGCTGTATCTTTGTTAGCTTTTGCGTAAGGTGTTACCACCCAGTGCCAGACTATCTAGTACGCATGGTCAGGCCTCCCCGTAGGTGGTAAGCAGGTGAGGCACCGCCTAGGGGCGACAGGTTTCAGGGGGTAGCAAGAGGGACACAGTAGCAGTACTACTGCTGCTTTCCTTCTTTTTTTTTTAAATACATGTAGGATTGAAGCAGGGGGTCTCCGGAGGTCCCCCTGCTTCCTGATACCTCCTTAGGGGGTGACGGTATCTCAGCTCAGGTTTTTAGCCCCCAATCACATGGGCGAATAGGAAGCCTCCTATGAAGTCACTCTACTGGCCCATGTGATCGGACATGTAAACCTGAGATTCCAGAACCCCGCAAGGAGGTATCTCAGGCAGCACGGGGTCCCCGGATCTGAAATTAACGTGGTTCAACTCGAGAGACCCCTGCTTTATACCTAGGGCGGGGGGGGGGGGTGGTTGTGGAAAACATTTTCGAAGGGAAAAACATTTTCTTTGGGGGGGGGGGGGGATTTAGTTTTTTGGGGGGGGGGGGGGTTTGCCTTCTTAATGGTGCTTGCCTAAGGGCGGCACATACCCCTGAAGAAGGAAATACCCCGAAACATTGTGCTTTGTCTCTGCTTAAATAAAAAATTACTAAAATGTCACTTTGACCACAGCATTTTTTCTTTGAGTGCGGCAGAATAAATCAAACATTGAATCTCCCTTGGCGTTCTTGCAGATTCCCACCAAACTATTCCTGGACCGAGATTACTACCAGCAGTCACTAAAAGAAACAAGCGTGACCGCCACCATTTTGTTCTACAGTAGAACTGCACTTTACAAACCACAGAAGATAGTTGCATGCCTTTGAACCCAGTTTAATTCCCAGTGCTGCTCATGATCATGGAAAACGAATTTCATTTGTTTTAAAATATATAGAAACAGCATATTTTTACTTAGCCTCCTATTGGATAGTTGAGGTAAGCTAGTGTGATGTCCTTTCTCTATACCCTGGAAAGTGAAGCTTGGTTTGTATTTCTGCGTTTCCACTCCCCTCCCCCCCTCTCCCCTTTTTACCAGAGCAGTACTATTTTTACCAACCACAGTAACCAAATGTTCATCCAATGCTTTCGCAAGTTTATGAAACTGGCATGACTTGGGGGGGGGGGGGGGGCGCTTGTTGTCCGGACGCAGATGAAGATAGCCACGCAAAGCAGAGTCTCCTCCTAAGATCAGTTTCATCCACATTCCTAAACTGAGATATTTGAACAAATAAGGTATATCTCGACCATCTAACATTTCATTACGGCTGCAGACCCGGTTTGATTTTTGAAAAATGTATATTAAAAGCTGTACGGAAGCGTGCCCTGGGAGGACTCTGATCCCTGCCATTCGGTCGGCACCAGACGGTTCCCGATCAATAACTCCAGATCTATCCCCACAAAACAAAACTCTCTAAACAGGTCAACTTTCAAATGATCTAACACCGAAACACATATATTGATATGGATCAATACCTTGAAGTGTGATGTGTTGGGCCCGTTCCTGGCTGGCTGCTTGTGAGGCAGAGTAGTGGGTGAGGGTGGCGTTAATTCCGTGGCATGGAAGGAGGACGTCTGGAGTAGCGTACTCACCCGCTGGTGCTTGTGGAGATCGGCAGCTCATTCCGTGGAGAAGGCCTGGAGTCAATGGAGATGCGCTGTGGATGTTGGGCCAGGCTCAAGGCTAAAATAGCTTTCCTACAGTAAACACATTTAATTGATACGGGACATCAGAAATGTGTGGGTGCATTTGCAGGTCTGAGACAGGTCTGCACCCCTGTTCTCCCCATTATCGCTTGGCAAACATTGTTTCCACTGCCGCCAAATGAGCACTCGCAGTGTGTCACTCTTTACTTCTTATCCATTTTAAAGCAGTCTAAAGATGCCGCCTTCCCCCCCCCCCCCCCCCCCTGTAATCTGTGCATTAATACAATCCACACAATCAGAAGTAATTAGCTAAGGTGCTGATCGATCCGTTCTCCTGTGACAGAATGGGTGAAGATTCGGATCGGGGGTTCACTAAATGGCTGTCAGTACAGCAGAAAAGATTTAAAGATGCAACGTTATGTGGGGAAGATCATGTGACCAGGCAGTCATTAGATACAATTGGTGCACTGCTTGAGAGAGGGCGGGGCTCAAAAAGAGGTGTGCCAGAGCCTGTTTCAGAACAGGAAGGGACTTTGTAAATGGTTACTATAGAAACAAAAAATGCCTGTTACATTATAATACATTAAAAATGTAATTCAGACTTTGTTTTCTCATAGTACAGAACTGATTTATTAAGAAAAAAAACACATGTAGGATATTGCTTGGTCTGCAGATTTTTAACATGGACGTCTATAAGCTTATGCATGCCTTATTACAGGGGGGCGCAAACTTTTTTCCCTGCGCCCCCCTGACGGCTGTCCCCTCGCTCCCGCGCCCCCCCCAACCCCAACTTACCCGCGCCCCGGCGTAATGACGTCACGTTGCCATAGCAACGTGACGTCACATGACCTCGCAGCGTCATTTTGACGCCGCGTTGCCATGGCGACGCCGGGAGGAAGCCGCCGGAGCCACGGGTAAGTATGGTTTACAGAGGCCCTGCAGCTCCCCCGGCACTTAATTTAAGTGCCTTCGGGAAGCGCGCGGGGCCTCTGTAAACCCCGCGCCCCCCGTCGGCAGTCTCGCGACCCCCACAGATTGCGCACCGCTGCCTTATTACACAGATTTTCAGCAAAGCCTTAAAGAAGTGCATAGCCAGTAAACATACTCATAGGTTTTTTTTTATGGAGCCCAGGTATATATGCTCGCTGGTGAACAGTTCGAAATGTCACAACTGTTGTTCTAACTATGCTGGTGCGTCCTTTCAGGTCCTCTTCGGCCAAAAGGCCAGCAAAAGTTCCTGCTTATACTGTGCCCGGTGCCCCTCGTGCAGCCATGCTCAAGTGGAGACTTCGACCTGGGGGTCCTCCATCATCCGCCTCGGTGTGTGAGGGGTCTTCTGTTGCTGTCCGAACCAAGACGTCCAACGCTGCTTTCATCGCCTCTCTCTGTGGAAAGGACGATGAAGTGCGCTAGTGCGAAAGCTGCATAATAAAACGCCCCCAACCAGAAAGCCAGGGAAGGTGCAAAAACTCTGCATGATGCCATCCTTCCCTAAAAGGCCCGGGAGTGACTGATTAGGGCCGTGCATAATAAGTAGGGAACATAAAAAGTTTGTGCCAAAAACGTGCTCTGTGCGAACAATCCGTTTTGTGCTCCAAATGTGCGGTGCTGCAAGGTCTCCATTCCTTGTGTAAGCTGTGAGGTGCATTACTAGGACCCTAACCAGGTTAACAACGTATGGAGTGCAAGGGATGTTAAATGCTTGGGCTCCATGATCCCGCCTCTCGGCCAGGCCAGAGGAAGACGTGCACAGGGCCGCCAACAGGGGGGGGGACAAAAGGTACGGACATCCCGGGCCCCTTGAGTCAGGGGAACCCGGCCGCCAGGCCCCCTGCGCGGCCCTGGCCGGTATATATTTCTTTTTAAATGGCGATGATTGTGCATGCGCAGAGCCGAGGTCCCGCAGGGTGTCCTGCCTGCTGCCTGTGGGCCTGGCCCGGCCCGCTCCCCCCCCCTCGCTTCCTCGATCCCCCCCTCGCTTCCTCGATCCCCCCCCCCTCCCAACGTGGGACGGAGGGCGGGGAAGCGCCAACCCTGCATCCCCCACATGCGCCTCCTTCCCCATGCAGCAGCCACAGGGGATACTGCAGCCGCCTGCCAGCCTCGCGCCCCGCCGCCAGAGCTCACTTCCCGCACGCCAACCCAGCAGCCGCGGAGGATGCCGCAGCCGCCCAGCATCTCGCGCCCCTCCCCCCCCCAGCTGCCCAACTCCCATGCGCCTCCCGAGCCCACCTCACGTGCGCCCCCCAAGCCCACCTCCCGTGCGCCCCCTCCTGTGCATTCCCGAGCCCACCTCCCGCCCCCTCCCCCCTGTCCCCGGCACCTGCTAAAGGGACATTGGGGGCAGGGGGGAAGCGGCAAGGAAGCAGGAGCAGCACCCACCCGGTCAAGGTAAGTCACCCACTCAACCCACCCCACGCAGTCACTCAACCCAGTCACTGTCACCCACCACCCAGTCACTGTCACCCACCCGGTCACTGTCAGCCAGTCACGGTCACCCACCCCACCCAGTCACTGTCACCCACCACCCAGTCACTGTCACCCACCCCACCCAGTCACCTACCACCCAGTCACTGTCACCCACCACCCAGTCACTGTCACCCACCACCCAATCACTGTCGCCCACCACCCAGTCACTGTCGCCCACCACCCAGTCACTGTCGCCCACCACCCAGTCACTGTCGCCCACCACCCAGTCACTGTCGCCCGCCACCCAGTCACTGTCGCCCACCACCCAGTCACTGTCGCCCGCCACCCAGTCACTGTCGCCCACCACCCAGTCACTGTCACCCACCACCCAGTCACTGTCGCCCACCATCCAGTCACTGTCACTCACCACCCAGTCACTGTCACACCCACCCAGTCACTCTCCCACCAACTCACTCACCCACCCAGTCACTCACCCACCCACCCACTCACTCACCCAGTCACTCACTCATCCAGTCACTCACTCACCCACCCACTCGTCACTCACCCATCCAGTCACTCAGTCACTCACTCACCCACCCAGACAGGCAGTCACCTGTCTTTTGTTGAAAATATAAAAATATACAGGTTGCATTGTAATGGTTTTTTTCTGTATTACAATAAGAAAACAGTTAAGTAAAAGTTGTGCACTAAAAGATATTTTTTCGCGGTAGGTGCGCTATGGGTTTGGGGGGGGGGCTGCTCCTTTCATTTGTCCTGGGCCCATGATTTCTGTTGGCGGCCCTGGACGTGCATACCAGATGCATCCATCCTTCATAGAACAGATACTATAGTTGATCTTAACCTAAAGGCAGAGAAGCGATAGCTGTTTCGACCTTTTGGGTCTCATCAGTGTGAGGTTGGTTGCTGACTATGCACGGTGAAGCTGGTAAATGAGCAAAGTTATGGTGGGTAAAAAAAATGTACAAAACTCCTCCCCGGTATAGTGTACAGCTAATAAAAATACCACTTGTGGTGCATTACAAGGGTAACAGAAAAATTATTGATCCAGAAGGTAGATATGTTGTAAATGGTTCCATAGAAAATAAATGTTATTCATGCTCCAGTCCTAACCATGATTGTGTTGTTTCTGTATAACGGCAGCTTGTTCAGACAGGTGGAATTGTAATAGTTTTGGGTGGGGAGGGTGATTTTTTTACATCATACAATGATGTCTTGGACAGAAGTAAAATCAGAATTAAAAATCATTTAAGTAAACCACAGTCAATTTCATGGCATATCCTCTATTCTTTAGATATAGAGATATCTTTGTATGCGGGGGTTCACACCATTTTTTACAGAATAGATGATATTCTAGACTCTTACTGGCCAAGGTCAGAGATTGTGGTAAAAAAAACATTAGAATTCCTGACCATGGTTAGACCTAACTATAAGCCCAGAAAGATACAGGTCCCAAAACTGGAGGATACCAGCCTACATACATAAGTTGGATTACTTATAGCATCATTACAACTAGCTTTAAACTATAGAACAGAGATTCCAACTCCAGTCTTCGTGAACCTCCAACAGGTCAGTTTTTAAGGATATCCCTGCTTGAGCACAAGTGGCTCAAATCGTGGCTCAGTTATTTTAGCCGAACCACCGGTGCTGAAGAATGGATATCCTTAAAACTTGGTGGGGTTTCTTTAGGACTGGGTTATAGGGTATCGTAGTAACAACATGTTATTCAGGGAGTTTGCCCCGAAAAGCAGTGTTGTGGGGTTACATTATTCTTTATGTATGTGTAGCCTCGGTGTCCTCTGGCTCCCAGAGACCCCCTCTCTAGTCAGCCGAGCGGTCGCGGGTCCCGCCGGAGCCAGCGACGGGCCCGCCGGCTGCTCGCAAAGGTGGGGGCCAGTGCAGGGAGCGCTCGGCGTTCCTGGAGCCTCGGCGGCGTACCTGGCTAGTGGGGGCCGCCATGACGGTTGCGCGAGCGTGCGCGTGATCGCGCATGCGCAGGACTAGCCAGAAAGTTGCGGCAGCCATTAGGGACTCGCGCATGCGCAGGGCAAGTGCGCACGCGGCCCCAATGCCAAGACAGCCTCCCCAGGACTACAACTCCCATGGGGCATAGCGAGGCAGGCACCAGGTGCCTCATAATGGCCAATGAGGGCCAAGGATTCTCAGCCCAAGCAGATAGATACATTTCGCGGGCTTTGGAGCAAGTTAGTTGGAGCTGGGAGCAGGAAGGGGAAGGAAGGGTGTAGGGAGCAAGTGGCTCCTGCACCAGGTAAGGTTCCCCATATCCCAGGCAGACCCCAACTCCCCACTATGTTAGTGGGTAATTAATAAGGGACGGCCCCTAGGTTAGGGACTCTGCCCTTAGGTGCGTGTGGTGTGCAGTCTTGTCAGTGTCACGGCTGTCCGTGCTGTGAGGGCTGACAAGAAGGCATCGTGTGTGTGCAGCACATTCGCTGCAGGTATCAAGTAGGTTGCGGTGCGTTGCTGCAGGTGCTGGGAGTATTAGTTAGGAGTCAGGACCGGGAAGAGCTAGGGGAACGGATTAGGCCAGTAACCCCCTAGGCCCCAGATAGGTCTTCACTCCCCAGCTTGTGGTGCTACAGGGACAGGCCCTAGGTTAGGGACCCTGTCACTGTAGTACTAGTGTTAGATAGGGAAACAGCGGACGCTGCGCTCCCCGCGAAGAGACTTGGGCTCAAGTCTGTGCCTAAAAGACAGAGACTATCTCCACGGTGGGATCGCCCCTGGCGGGCCCCGTGCGAGGCAACATCGGATCAGACGGGATCACCAAGCGGCAGATCCTTTTCGAAGTTGCTTGCAGGCCCGAGTGCAGGAGCGCTCGGCAGGTATCTTCCTATGTGCACCAACGTATCCTAACATATCACAACTACACATAGTGGCAGCGCTGACCACGGGACAAGGGGGTTGGGCTGTGGATACAGTGTGGGGATACACGGTGACTGTGGAGTTACTCCCTAGGGGGAATGTTATAAGTGTGTGTTATTGTCTGCATATATATTCTGCTTTACAGTAAACTGGTTATATACATCCCTGAGTATGTGGTTATTGTATATGCGGGTCCTGTGTAGGTAACCTTCTACATCCCTAGAACTCTACACAGGTGGAGGCGCTGAAACCGAGAACGTCTCAGAGGATTCACCCCAGGCTCTCACTGGCGAAGGCTCAGACCTCCTGTGAGCCTGACAGGTATAACGCACCACACCTGGTAACATATAGGTCTCCCCTTACATACGCCATATATGCGATTGGGTGGGGGGGGGGGGGGAATACCCGTTACATATGCAAGAAAAGGAAACGCGTAAAAAACAAGTTTTGAGACCTTAACAAACAACTAATGAAAGCTTAGGCTTTGTCACCGGTGGCCGCGGCTGTGCGCGCGATGGCGTGCACGCCGCACACAAGATACAGCCCTCTATAGGGCAGGCCCCAGCCGGCGTGTGTGAGTGGGCACACATGGCGCAATGCGCGGTCGCTTTTGCCAAAAGACAAGATGTTTGTCTTTTGGCGCGGCCGAGGATTGGCCAGGTCACGGCGGCTGTTCAGCTAATGGGGGCGAACC
Source organism: Ascaphus truei (assembly GCF_040206685.1). Taxonomy (NCBI): domain Eukaryota; kingdom Metazoa; phylum Chordata; class Amphibia; order Anura; family Ascaphidae; genus Ascaphus; species Ascaphus truei. The sequence continues at coordinate 35,323,589 of NC_134489.1, forward strand.
AGCCGCGTGATGTCATGGCCGCGTCCCTGCCCCCACCCCCCTTGCGATCTCCTGCTCTTCACCACAGACCGCAAGTCGCGGCTCACATTGGTGCACGCGCTGTCAGGCACTCCAACGCGCGTGTGCACGCAGTGACAGGGGCCGTAGCCTTAGACATTTTATAAATCCGCAAATACTCAATATAATAAAAAAACAAATATCTTGAAATCAAACAAACCTATAAAACCATACTACAAGAATGAACACAAATGCAGATAGATTTTCAAAGCAACAAATATTAGATGCAGCATCCGTCGCAGCTTCTAATTGGCCCGCGTGACGTGCGGCATTTAAACATGCGGAAGAACCAGCGACCACCATTACCAGTACGTATCTCAGGTATATATATACACCTCCAACAGGTCAGTTTTTAAGGATATCCCTGCTTGAGCACAGGTGGTTCAACTTGTGGCTCAGTTATTTTAGCCGAACCACCGGTGCTGAAGAATGACCCTCGTTGAGACGCGGCTTAACGAGCTCAATTAATTGCAGGACAAAGAAAAAAAGATGAAATTATGAAAAAGATTAAATAAGTACAGTAAATAAAACACATTCCATTCACCAGAATTGAAAATATATTTTCTTGGGTTTAACATCATACAAGCGATGTGCGCTGGGAAATGAAGAACCAGACTGTGCGTAAATGTGCGATTGCAGGATTTTTTATAACTTATATAGCCTGGCCTTCGGCAGCTATTGCTAATTCTGGGCCTTTCCTCTGTCAGTCCAGTTAGAACAGGTGGATATTGTGGAACACCCCCTGATGTGTGTGAGCCAATCGGTATCCAGCTTTGAGTTGTAATGATTCAAAGCTAGAGACACTCCCTGAGGATATTCAAAATTGAGACATGTTTCCTAAAATAGTTATCAGTTAGGATGAGGAGTGACTCTGAGAGAAGAGATTGAGGAGAGCTGACAGAGGCCTCGTTCAGGGTGCCAGAGGCAGGAGTTGGAGGGCGGGCGTTCGCGTGTGCGAGCGTCAGTCTGCTGGGCGATATGTGCACATCATCCCCAGCAGACCTTTTCAAGAGGGGGAGGCGGGGCAACAGACAGCAGCTTAAGGATCGGTGTTGCTGTCTTGAAATCATTCTCAAGAATGATTTCATTGGCTGCCGAGGTTCCAGTGACGCTGCTGCAGCTTCAAAAAACAACCTGGGTTGTTTATTGAAACTGTAGCCAGCGTCAGCTGCTACCCTGAAAACCACAAGTCACTTTACATACATTGTTTCGGACGGCTGCCCTCACGTAAGCACGCACTCCCTCCGAAGCCTGCACCCTGAACGAGGCCAGAGAATAGTTCTCCCCCTCTTGCCCCACCTGGGTAAGGAGAGGGGAGAGGGGGGGAGTTAAGCTGCCATAAGCAGAGGGCAGAGAAGCGAGATACAGGCCTATGATGTTCTGCTGTGTGCTGTGTATGCTGCTCTGAATAAAGCACCACAGAAAGAAGCTGCTGTGTGTGTATCACTGTTCCTGGTGTGAGAAGGAGAGAGTGTCAGTGGGGGTCTCTCATCTGGAGACCCCAGAGGATCCCTACTGGCTGGAGGCGCTGCACCACACAGAGAGAACAAGAGAAAGGTAACCTTTCCCACACCACACCTCCTGTCCCTGTCCTGGTTCTCCCCACAATCCCCCGGAGCCCTCAGCCCTCCTGTTTGCCAGCAGGTCACAGCTTCAAGACCGTGTATAGTAACCAGGAGTGTACCCCCCCCACCCCCCAATCTCATGTCGGGTGGGGTGAAAGAGGGTTACACTTGATATATATATATATTTTTAAAGCTAATAAAATGTTATTCAAAAGAAAAAGAAACTGTCTCCACTGAAAAATTCTCAGCCATGTGTGACTATTTTGTCATGTTATTTTTCTTAGCTAAAATTGATTATTTCGATTATAATTTGCTATTCTGTATTACTCTGCTACAAAATACCACTTACAAAATAAGTAAGCTGTATGTTAGTAAAAATCACAAGAGAAACTTTCAGAATTTCTTAAACACCAGTCCCAGGCTAACATGTTTAAAGGGACAGTTTATGAATAAGCGGCCAACGTTGCAGCTATATCAAAGGCAGATTGAACCTTAACTCTCCTTTCTCTGAGATTTACAAAAGCTCCTGAATTCTGCACAGCACATGAATGGGTTAAATCAGAGGGCCACCTGCAGTTCTCAAGGGCCACCAACAGGTCAGGGTTTCAGGATATCCCTGCTTCATATGTATCCTGCATCTAATCGGGACCCGTGGAAAAGGCTTACCTTCCCATGGGACCCGTGGAAAAAGCTTACCTTCCCATGGGACCCGTGGAAAAGGCTTACCTTCCCATGGGACCCGGAATTATAGGTTTAGTCAGGAATCCTCCTGTATATACTGTACACGCAGGCATGTCAAACTCCAGTCCTCGAGGGCCGCAAACAGGCCAGGTTTTCAGGATATCCCTACTTCAGCACAGCTGGCTCAATTAGTGGCTCAGTCATACTGAGCCACTAATTGAGCCAGCTGTGCTGAAGTAGGGATATCCTGAAAACCTGGCCTGTTTGCGGCCCTCGAGGACTGGAGTTTGACATGCCTGCGACAGGGTTTCTAACTGTCTGGCATTATAAAAATAGCTTTAGGGTGTTATTCACAAAACTCGCCCTCTAGTGGTTAGGATAAATATACAACCTGTCATTTTTTTAAGCATTTCATTAAAATCCACATTTTCAAAAGATTAGTTTTCCACTCGCAAAAAAGAACTTAACTAAGATATATATATACATATATACATAAATATATATATATATACACACACATAAATATATATACACACACACATATCAACCCCACACTGATGAGACCCATCAAGGTCGAAACAGCTGTCTGTGGGTGGTTTTCTGGGTATGCACCTTAACCCTGGCTGTGCTCAAAGCTGTGACCATGCAGCAAGCTTAAGCCTATAGGGAACCATGTTAAAAATGGTTATTGAGGCAAAAAGTGACACTGTGTGCTCATTTGCATGTCATTTCCCAGAATCCCTTGCTGCAGTGGAGGTGCTGTATGCTGGGTGATGATGGGGAAAGGCGGGGTTGCAGACCTGCCTAAGACATGCAGATGAGCATACAGTTGTATTTGCATATATATATATATATATATATATATATATATATATATATATATATATATATATATATATATATATATATATATATATATATATATATATATATATATTTTTTTTTTTTTTTTTTTTTTAAATTACATTATCACAAAACTGGGTTATTGCAACTTCCGCATGCACTATACAGCAAGGAATTTTGAAAAATAGCCCAAGCTGTAGATTTGCAAACTTGGACAGGATCGGAGAATGTTGCCATAATGTTTAATTCTCTTATGTGATCATCTAACGCAGAGGTGCGCAAAGTGGGGGGGCGCGACCCCCAGGGGGGGCGGGAGATTGTGCTGGGGGGGGCGCGGGCAGTTGCAGAGGCCCCGCGCTCTTCCCCCCAGGCATTTAAATTAAATGCTGGGGGATCGCGTGAGGCCCCTGCAACTGTTTACTTACCGGGATTCAGCCGTCTGTGTTGCGTCGCCATGGCAACGTGTGACCTGACGTCACACGCCCACGCCCACGCAGCGTCATCTGACGCGGCTGAAGGAAGGCAGGGGGCGCAAGAGCCGGGGGCAGAGAGAGAGGGGGCGCAGCACAAAAAGTTTGCGCTCCCCTGATCTAACCATTATACTCTACGGGAAACTTTCAGAATTTCTTACACACCAGTCCCAGGCTAACATGTTTTAAGGGACAGTTTATGAATAAGCGGCCAACGTTGCAGCTATATCAAAGGCAGATTGAACCTTAACTCTCCTTTCTCTGAGATTTACAAAAGCTCCTGAATTCTGCACAACACATGAATGGTTTAAATAAGGGGTGGCCAACTGCAGTCCTCAAGGGCCATCAACAGGTCAGGTTTTCAGGGTATCCCTGCATCAGCACAGGTGGCTCAGTCGTAATGACTGAAACACTGATTGAGCGGTCTGGGATGTTTCGCCGCCACCGCCGGGACACTTCACCGCAGACATTTCTCAGCGGGACAGTTCTTCGCGATGTCTGCTCCTGCGCCTGACTGCCATCCGCCAGGACCAACAAGTCAGGTCTGCAGCGCCCGACCTCCCAGTCCGACTACTGCATGTTTAAATTACTCACGCAGGACATTTAAAGATGGCGCTTCTGAGCGGCCTGTCTAGGCAGTTTAGCGGCCCCACGTGGGACATTTAAACATGCAGTTGTCAGAGCGGCAGACCTGGCTTTGTTGGTTTGGGTCGGGTGTGCGGCAGACCCGGTATTGCAGCGAAGTGTCCCGTGGCGAGCTGCCCTGCAGCGAAGTGTCCAGGCGGCAGAACGCTGGCAGCATTTTGGTTGCAGCCAAATCACGTCCCATTCCGTGATTGAGCCACCTGTGCTGAAGCAGGCATATCCTGAAAACCTGACATGTTAGTGACCTATGAGAACTGGAGTTGGCCACCCCTGGTTTAAATAGAAGGAATCCGGAAGCCTCTTACTGCTGGATGGGCCTTAGGCATGTATGTCACCTGCATCTAGAAGTAGCATAGAAGCTTTACCTCTAACTTAAATCAATGTACATATATTCTGCTTTGAATAAACTTGGTACCAAATTATAATCTGCTTGCTGAAAAAAAATGTTTATTTTTATTACTGTGAAGTCCATAGATGGTCATCCTGTTTTTATATTTATTAACCTAATTTTAAAACCTGGGCCTAAGCAAGTTACCTAACCGTGGCCCTACATGACTTTAGGATGACCACAGTTCCAGTATCAGAAGAGGTTAATTCTGTCCTGGTATTTCCCCTTTATTCAAAGTATTATTATTTTTAATAATAATAATAATAGCATGTTCTTGTATAGCGCTGCTAGTTTTACATAGCGCTTTACAGAGACATTTTGCCGACGTAGTCCCTGCCCCGTGGAGCTTACAATCTATTGTTTTTTGGTGCCTGAGGCACAGGGAGATAAAGTGACTTGCGCAAGGTCACGAGGAACCGACACTGGGAACTGAACCAGGTTCCGCTGCTCCAAACTCAGTGCCAGTCAGTGTCTTTACTCACTGAGCCTCTCCTTCCCCTTTTCAGCTTTTCTCCTGCTATTGAGGAATATGGATGAAAGACAAAAGGGTCTACATATGAAAGCAATAGAAAATTATAGATGGGTCAATAATTGGGTGTTGTCACGCTGTGCAGCCCGCAGACCAGGCCAGTACCCTCTACTGAGGTGGGATGTTGAATATACACACCGACAGCAGAGGGAGCGGGTCCGGGATGTGGTTGTAGTGTGGCCATGCCTGGATTAAGATTAGAATAGTCGTTGTACTTGCCGAGTTCAGGAGTATAGAGAGTTCCGTAGTCAAATCCGTTTCTATGTCCAAGGGTCTGAGAGGTAAGAATCGTGATGGGTAAGCCGAAGTCGGGAGCCAGAGAGGTAAGTCAGACAAGCCGGCTCAAATCTGTAGGGGTAAAGACAAACAGGAGCACGACACAGTTTCCAGGCTACACAGGAAGCAAGGAGCTATGCAGAGCAAGGAAGTGAAGGCAAAGCAGTATATTTAAAGTGACAGTGACCAATCCGGACAAGGGGCATGGCGGAGGCGTATCGAGGAGCTGCTCGTGAGTGGCTGAGAGATCAGGAAGTAGTAGAGCACAGCTGAGAGTCTGTAACACCAGTGCCAGAATCCAAGATGGCGGCGGAAGAGTTCAATGTATGCACTGGGCGGCGGCATGGGAAGCGACGGGGGGCAGGGGCAGCAGCCGCTGCAGTACTTGTAGTGGGTAAGGTGGGGTCATGCTGCAAGGGACGTGGCCTCGATTCCTTACAGTACCCCCCCTCCCCCCCTTCAGGATCGACCTCAGGACGATCCATCCAAGGCTTCTGTGGAAATTTCTTGTGGAAGCGGTCCAAGAGAACTGGAGCATGGATGTCCTCCTTGGGTACCCAAGAGCGTTCCTCTGGGCCATAACCCTTCCAGTGAACAAGGAATTGTATCTTTCCTCTGGATACACGAGAATCCATGATTGTCTGGATTTCGAATTCAGGGTGTCCTTGGACCGTTCCCAAAAAAGGAGGCCGCGCTTGTCCGTTGTCTTCAGGGATTCTCTTGGAGTGATTTTCTTCTTTTTTGTACATTTGTCCTTGGACCGTGACTGGTTTCGGTTTATGGGTCTTAGCAGGGAACCGTTTGCTCTGGACGAATGGCTTGAGCAAAGAAACGTGGAATACGTTTGGAATCCTCATTTAAGACGGAAGTTGCAGACGAAATGCCACAGGATTGATTTGTTCCTGGATCAGAAAAGGCCCTAAGAATCGGGGTGCCATTTTCTGGGTCGGAGACTTCAACTTGATGGTCTTGGACGAAAGCCAAACTCGGTCCCCTGGCTTGTAATTAGGGGCCTGTTGACGATGGTGGTCTGCCCGAGACTTGAATTTCTGAGCTGCGCTAAGAAGCACGGACTGGATCTTGATCAATGACTCCTGAAGAGTAGTTACCCGTTCATCAGCTGCTGGCACTCCTATCGGAATGTTTGAGATTGACAGTCGACTTGGGTGGAAACCATAATTCACGAAGAACGGGGTTTCGTGCGTGAATTCATTACGAAGTGAATTGGTTGCAAATTCTGCCCAAGGTAGCAGGTCAACCCAATTATCCTGGGAATCCGAAATAAAACACAGTAGGTATTGTTCCAGCGTTTGATTTAGTCTTTCAGTTTGCCCATTAGTCTGGGGGTGATAGCCTGACGAGAAGGATAGCGCCATGCCAAGCCTCTTGGAGAAAGCCCGCCAAAATTTCGATATAAATTGCGTGCCTCGGTCCGAGACTATGGATGTAGGTATCCCATGGATGCGAAACACCTCCTTGGTGAAGATATCAGCTAGGGTGGGCGAGGAGGGAAGTCCTTTGAGTGGAACAAAGTGGGCCTGTTTGGAAAAACGGTCAACGATGACCAAAATGGTATTCATCCCTCTGGAAGGGGGCAGATCCCCAATGAAATCCATTGAAATATGTGACCATGGATGTTCAGGTACTGGCAAGGGCATGAGCAAGCCTGAGGGTCTTTGATGAAGAGTCTTATTTTGTGCGCATACTGGACAAGCACTAGTAAATTCATGAACCATCTTTGCCATATCAGGCCACCAAAAAGTACGCGTGATAAGATCCAAAGTTCTTTTATGGCCGGCTGAACGGACAGAGTGGCCCCATTCTAGTATCTTTTGATGAAACCTGGGTGCGGCATAAAGAGTTCCTTCCGGTACCTCTAGACCACTCGGAATTTGTGTTTGAGCTTCAACGATCTTTTCGAGAATGTCAAATGAGTTGGCGGAAATTATAAACTTAGAGGGTACGATAGTTTCAGGGGTTTCTTCGGATCTTTCCTCAGGAGAAAATTGTCGGGACAAGGCATCAGCTTTTGTGTTCTTAGAACTGGGAATATAAGACAGAGTACAGGCATACCCCGGTTTAAGGACACTCACTTTAAGTACACTCGCGAGTAAGTACATCTCGCTCAATAGGCAAACGGCAGCTCACGCATGCGCCTGTCAGCACGTCCTGAACAGCAATACCAGCTCCCTACCTGTACCGAAGCTGAGCGCAAGCGGGGAGACTATAGAGCCTGTTATACATGCGTTATTTACAGCAGTTATGCACGTATATGATGATTGCAGTTCAGTACATGCATCGATAAGTGGATAAAAGGTAGTGCTTCACTTTAAGTACATTTTCGCTTTACATACATGCTCCGGTCCCATTGCGTACGTTAATGCGGGGTATGCCTGTATAATTAAATCTTGAGAAAAATAGTGCCCAATGGGCTTGACGAGACCCCAGACGACGTGCATTTTCGATATAAAGAAGATTTTTATGATCGGTCAATATAGAAATAGGTTCGCAGGAGCCTTCCAGGAGATGTCGCCATTCCTGTAAGGCCATCTTGATAGCCAAGAGCTCTCTATTGCCAACATCATAGTTCTATTCAGCGGGCGAAAACTTCTTTGACAAAAAAAACCACATGGATGAAGCTTATCTTGAGGGAAGAATCTCTGGGACAGGATGGCGCCTGCACCACAATCAGACGTATCAACTTCTAAAGTAAAAGGAAGACTAACATCGGGAACTCGCAGAATGGGTGCCGAGACGAAAGCTTGTTTCAGGGTTTCGAAGGACGAGACGGCCTGCGGAGGCCATACAGATGGGACAGCTCCCTTCTTGGTAAGGGCCGTAATGGAAGCCACAGTGGTAGAAAAATTTTGGATGAATTTCCTATAGTAATTGGAGAAGCCCAAAAACCGCTGGATGGCTTTGAGAGAGTTGGGCTGAGGCCAATCCAAAACAGCCTTAAGTTTTTCAGGGTCCATTGAAAATCCTTTATCTGAAATTATATAGCCTAAGAAGGCAGTAGAGGTTTGATGAAAAAGACATTTCTCGAGCTTAGCGTAGAGATTATTGACACGAAGGCGAGCGAGAACGAGCCTGGTATGCTGGACATGATCTTGAAGATTTTTAGAAAAAATTAGGATATCGTCCAGATAGACGATTACGAAAGAGTTGAGAACATCGCGGAAGACATCATTCATAAAATCCTGAAAAACAGAAGGAGCATTACATAAGCCGAAGGGCATTACAAGATACTTGTAGTGGCCGCTTCTGGTATTGAAGGCAGTCTTCCATTCATCGCCTTCTCGGATGCGAACAAGATTGTAAGCTCCTCGGAGGTCTAGCTTGGAAAACATTTTTGCCCCTTGAAGCCTATCAAAAAGTTTGGAGATCAGCGGAAGGAGTTATCGATTCTTGACTGTGATGAGATTGAGCCCTCTGTACTCAATGCATGGTCTCAGGGATCCGTCTTTCTTTTTGACAAAAAAGAAACCGGCACCAGCGGGGGACGAAGAATTACGAATGAATCCTTTTTCAAGGTTTTCTTTGATGTATGCTGCCATGGCTTCAGTTTCAGGGAGAGACAAGGGGTAGGACTTACATTTCGGAAGAACAGCGCCGGGAACCAGATCAACGGGGCAATCATAAAGTCTGTGAGGAGGTAGAACCTCCGATTGTGTCTTGCTAAACAAGTCGATGAAATCTGCATATGCTTCAGGAAGAGTGGAATCATTAGCCGGGGGTGTTTCCACTCCTGCGAGGACTGTGGTAGGAGAAATGACCGGCAATGGTGAGGCGTCTGACTCTGGCTCCCACTGAATTGTCTTGCCATCCCTCCAATCAATGCGTGGGTTGTGCTGCTGTAGCCAGGGTAATCCTAGGATAACTGGAACGGCAGGAGAGTGCATCACGTCAAAGGATATGATTTTGGTATGACTACCGGCAGAAAGGGTGAGAGGAAGAGTCTCTAACGTGATGAAGACAGGTTGCAAAGGCGACCATCAATAGCCTCGAGGCCAATCGGCGATTTCTTAGCGATGAGCCGGATCTTGTTATGAGTAGCAAAATCTTGATCCACAAAGTTACCACCGGATCCTGAATCAAGAAAAGCAGCGGTGGTTACGAGAAAATTCGGACCTTCAAGCGAGACTGGAAGCATAATTCTCTTAGGGAGTTCCTCTTCAGAGATAGGGTGAGAAGATATTGACCCCAAAATGAGTCCCTCTTGCCCCTTTGGTCGTGTTTGTTCTTTGGGCCTTAAAGGACAAAAACGTACCGTATGCTCAGGAGATCCACAGTAGTAGCAAAGGCCCTCATTCCGGCGATGAGCCCTTTCGGCAGTCTGGTATGGGGTTCTAACGGCAGTCCTGTCGGTATTACGGAACTCTTGACTGGTAATCTGCATGGGTTCCACAGCGTCTAGAACAGGGCGAATAGCTGGGAAGGACTTAGGAAGAATAGGGTCAGAAGAGAAAATTCTGGGACGCTGGCGTTCATGACGGTGCTGTTGAAGGCGCTGAACCACTCGTATGCATTGTGCGATCAATTCCTCCAATCCCTGGGGCCTGGGCTGGACTGCAAGTTCATCCTTTACAGAGTCGGCCAAACCTTGCCAAAACACAGCAATAAGGGCTTCTTGGTTCCAATGCATCTCCGCTGCGACAGTCCGGAATTCCAATGAGTATTTGGCTACAGACCTACGACCTTGAGACAATTGAACAAGAGAAGCAGCGGCAGTATCTTTGCAGGCGGGAATATCGAATACCTGCTGGAATTCTTGGCGGAAGAGCTGGTAATCCTGGGTGATTTCCACACGCAACTCCCAGATGGGAGAGGCCCATGCCAAGGCGTCCCCTGTTAAAAGAGAGTAAACATAGGCTACCTTGGTGCGTCCGGTGGGGAACAGGCTGGGAGAAATCTCAAACTGTATTTCACATTGGTTCAAAAACCCACGACAGGCTAGAGGGTCACCCGCATATGCTTTAGGCGTAGGAATCCTGAGTTACTGATGGTCGGTCGCCACCCTGCGTGGCTGGGGCCGGAATAGGCTGTTGTGAAAGCTGGGAAAGCTGTTGTACCAGGCTTGTGATCTGAGTTCCCAAAGTATCAATGCAAAGCGCAAGTCCCCTGATTATTTGGCCCACCTCAGTCAGGTCTGTTTCTGTTGGGATAGTGGAAAAGGATTGGTAATAGACCGCAATGTCCAGAAATGCACCATCAGCTCACCAGGTAGGAAGGATTAAAAACTTTTATTTAAACTACATAAAAATGAAAAACGGGACAAACAAAATACAAATACACACAACCTCCTACGCGTTTCAGGCTCTAAGAGCCCTTTCTCAAGGGGGATAGTGGGGACTGTGAGTTAATCTCCTATATATAGCCCCTCCTGTACACTTAACACGCTGCTGGAATGGATAATCATCAGTGGTAATTACATTAATTAAAAAGCTTAACACTATGTGAACCTAATACACAGCATCATTGGAATAGAAGATCTGAATCGTGTATAAAGGGATATATGCAAGACATTACATATTGATTATAGTAATTAGTGCTATGTTCACACCTTAAGTTGGAAAAGTAAAATGCATGTATCATAAATTCATTATGTACTTCGTTCCAATGAAATACTGGCAAATACAAAAAGGGGGACACAACATAGTTAAAAAAAATATATATAATGAGAGCATGACCAGAGGCATCCATATCCTATATGAATGTACGGTAGCATATGACATCAATATACAGTGATCTATTTGTCAAACCTTATATCTTTAAAATAGATAACATGAACTCACTGAACTCTTAACACAAAAGATCAGGGATTGAAGAAGCTAAAAAACACATGCACATAATAGCTCAATATATAATCTAAATGGGTCAATTAATTCAAAGAAAATATTTCAAATCCCATTCCGTGTTTAACCCTTTAGGAATTAATGTGTCGAGTGTAAAAATCCAGTGGGCCTCTCTGCGGTAGAGTGTATTAACTCTGTCACCGCCTCTATAATGTACAGGAACCTGCTCAATAGCAATGCATTTGAAATTGTTTAGAGACCCATCCTGGCATACACTAAAATGTTTGGACACAGGGTATATCTGATCTTTTTGAAGGATAAGTCACATATGTTCAAGTATTCTTAACTTAAACATACGTGTCGTGAGACCTATATATTTCTTTTGACACCCACAGATCAGCATGTACAGTAAATCACATACTCTGTCCTACAGTTTATGAACAGAGAGATGTTTCTGTTGGGCTCTGCATAATGTCACGCTGTGCAGCCCGCAGACCAGGCCAGTCCCGTGTACTGAGGTGGGATGTTGAATATACACACCGACAGCAGAGGGAGCTGGTCCGGGATGTGGTTGTAGCGTGGCCAGGCCTGGATTAAGATTAGAATAGTCGTTGTACTTGCCGAGTTCAGGAGTATAGAGAGTTCCGTAGTCAAATCCGTTTCCGTGTCCAAGAGTCTGAGAGGTAAGAATCGTGATGGGTAAGCCGAAGTCGGGAGCCAGAGAGGTAAGTCAGACAAGCCGGCTCAAATCTTTTGGGGTAAAGACAAACAGGAGCACGATACAGTTTCCAGGCTACACAGGACGCAAGGAGCTATGCAGAGCAAGGAAGTGAAGGCAAAGCAGGATATTTAAAGCGACAGTGACCAATCCGGACGAGGGGCATGGCGGAGGCGTGTCGAGGAGCTGCTCGTGAGTGGCTGAGAGACCAGGAAGTAGTAGAGCACAGCTGAGAGTCTGTAACACCAGTGCCAGAATCCAAGATGGCGGCGGCAGAGTTCAAGGTATGCACTGGGCGGCGGCATGGGTATCGACGGGGGCAGGGGCAGCAGCCGCTGCAGTACTGGTAGTGGGTAAGGAGGGGTCATGCCGCAAGGGACGTGGCCCCCGATTCCTTACAGGTGTATACAAATCTGTGTCTCTCTGGACCAATCTCCACACTATGCAAAATCTCCTTACATCCACACCTTTAATGGGCTGTCTGGCTGGATCAAACTCCAACCTGATGTATACTCCATCCCACAATGAGCAGTCACTTTACCTTTTGTTTCAAGATTGTCCCTGATTACCCCAAGAGCAGGGGTGTCAAATTCACTTCATATGAGGGTCCTAATAAGATTTCATTGTACTTAATTCAGGCAGTACATACCATACATCTTCAAAATATGCAAATAATACATAGTAGTATGGTTGTATGATATCCCCTGAGGAAGTGTGTTTAGACGCACGAAACGCGTAGGGCATTTTTTATCTATATATAGGACATTTGGTGGCTTATATTTACAAGCAGTACAAGTGCTGAGGGCATTCTTCCAACGACTGTGGGGCAAGGAGGTGCAGATCGCCGTTTCCTGTATCTTCCACTGGAGATTGCCAGGTTCTGACGTCACATCCGGCAACGTCATTTCCGGTCCGCCACGAGGACGGCGTCACTTCCGTTTTTTGCCAGTAGAGAGACGCAGAAGGAATACAAGGCGTCTGAGGCACCCAGCGGATCCCCCACACGCGGTCACCAGCCCCCATTGGTACTATGCGAATTAGCAGCAGCCGTCCTGTGAGTGTTATCTAGGTTTTAACCCACCGGAGCGGTCTGTTAGCCATTTGTCCTTTTTATCATCTAGTTTAATAAATAACTTTCATCATTAGCTTTGCTTAAGTGTTGTTTGTCTAGTTGTGTCTGTTTGTTTTGTCTGTTTATGTCAGCCAGTTGCAATTATGTCTGTATAAATTGTTTAACTGTGTTGCACTAAATATTTATTTTTTCATTGCATGTTCTACTTCCACTGCATCAAGTCATATCTGAATACCCCAAGATACAGAGACTGTTGATTTCCTTGGAACTGGAACTATTTCTACTGGATATCCAGGATTCCATTATTTTTGGACTCATTAGGCGCCGGTATCTCTTTTGTTTATATGGTTGTATACTAGATTCCTGTTCCCCTCCCCACCAGCTTCTCCTCACATATTACCCTCATCTCCTGCTTCTCCCCACGTTTCATCACCAGCTTCTCCCCCACATGCTCCCCTCCTCTCCAGCTTCTCCCCACATATTCCCCTCCAGCTTCTCCCCATGTTTCCTCCCTCTCCAGCTTCTTCCTACATGTTCCCCTCCTATCCAGCTTCTCTCCACATGCTCCCCACCTTCTCCCCCACATGCTCCTCTACTCTCCAGCTTCTATCATGTTCCCCTCCTCTCCAGCTTCTCCCCTACATGCTCCCCTCCAGCTTCTCCCCACATGTTCCCCTCCAGCTTCCCCCCACATTCTCCCCACCTCTCCAGCTTCTCGCTACATGCTCCCCTCCTCACCAGCTTCTCCCCGACATTCTCCCTGCTCTCCAGCTTCTTTGTTTATTTATTTGGGGGGTGGGGTATATGTATTTGGGGGGTTGTATTTATTTGGGAGTGGAGACAGGGGTGTAGCTATAGCCCGGGCAGCCCAGGCAAAGCTCTCCCCACCTTCTGTCGGCGGCCCATCTGTCTCTCATCAGATAGACACAGGCTTGGGCGGGTAGGAGGAGAGCGGAGGATGCTGGCTGTGGAGTGCGGAGCTGATCACAGAACAGCTGTAGCCAGTAGGAGGGAGGAGAACGGGGCTGCTTAACAACTTCTGGGCAGCAGGTGGTGCTGCAGAGCTCTCCATAGCTACTCCTCTCTAGATCTCCCGGATCCGTGTGTCTGTTGATGTGTTGGTAAGAGTGTCTGTGTTTGTTAAGTGAATGTGTGTGTTTTGTGTTGATAAGTGTGCGTTGGTAAGTGTGTGCTTGTAATGCATGTGTGTTTCATGCATTATGTACATGTATATGTTGTATATGTAGTTTATATATATACTAGCTGATATAATGTGTATTTGTATATGGTGTGTGTGTTACACACATACCAAACATGCAACATTAGTGTATCTGGTGTAGTGCAGAGGTTGGCAACCTATTTTTCAATGTAGCCACAGGTGGGTGAATGAGAAGTGAAAATCGCCACAACCACGTAACAATTGAGAAATAAGGTTGCTCAATCAAACATTTAAAACACACACTGTTCGTCTGCTTCCTTCACCTCAGCACTATCACCTGCTGC